>NW_025920526.1:0-64047 GCF_902686445.1 Sciurus carolinensis | reverse complement strand
CTGAGGACAAATAGACCATAACACAATAATATTGGGTGACTTTCACACAACTCTCTTACTACTGGACAGATCATCCAAACAGAAGCTAAATTAAGAAAATATAGAACTAAATAATACAATCAATAATTTAGACTAAACAGTCATATATAGAATATGTCATCCATCAATATGTGAATGCACTTTTCAGCAGCACATGGATCCTTATCTAAAATATACCACACATTATGCCATAAAGCAACTCTTCATAAACAAAAAAATGGAGATAATACTCTGCATTCTTTCATATCATAATGGACTGAAATTAGACATAAATAATAAAATAAAAACAGAAGCTACTCTAACACATGGAGACTATATACACTATTGAATGAAGAATGGATAGTAGAATAAATCGAGGATGAAATAAATAAATACTTAGAGGTAATTGAGAACACCGATACAACATAAAAAATCTCTTGGACACTACAGAGGCAGTACTAAGAGAAAATTTTATTGCAGAGAGTTAACTTATTAAAAGAAAAAGTCTGCAAATAAATGACTGACATCACAGCTAAAAGTCCTAGAAAAAGAAAAACAAATCAACACAAAATCATAGAAGACAGGGAATAAGTAAAATCAGAGCTGAAATCTTTGAAATTTAAACAAAAGAAAATATTGGAAAATTGGCAAAACAAAAAAATAGTTTTTGAAATAATGAATAAAATTGATAAATCCCTAGCCATGGTACCAAAAAGAGAAAAAAGAAAACTGAAGTTAGTAAATAAATGATGGAAAAAGAAATATCAAATAAACACAACTGAAATAAAGAAGATAATTAGAAATTATTTTGAAAATTTGTACTAAAAAAATAGAAAATATTGAAGACATTAACAAATTTCTAGAGATATATGACCTTCATAAACTGAATCAGAATTTCATACATGATTTAAACAAAATTTCACATAATGAAATAGAAAACACACTTAAAAGTCTACCAATTAAGAAAAGTCCAGGACCAGACAGATTCTCAGCTAAGTACTACAGGAACAACAAAGAAGAATTAACACCAATAACTATAAATTTTTTACATGTAATAGACATGGAGAAAACCCTTCCAAACTCATTCTATAAAGTTAACATTACCCTGATGCCAAAACCAGATAAGACACTTCAAGGAAACAAAATTTTGAACCAATATTCCTTATGTACACAGATACAAAAATTCTTAATAAAATTCTTGTCAATTTTATACAAAACATGTCTAAAACATAGGGCTCCAAGTAGACTGTGGTTAATCTCAAGGATTCAGATTTGTTTAAACTTGTGGAAATCAATAAACATAATTCATTGTATCAATAGACTTAAAAACAAGAATCATATTATCATCTCAATAGATGCAGAAAAAGCATTTGATAAACTACAGCACCCCTTTATGTTTAAAACACTAGAAAAAATGAGGGATAGTAGAAATATATGTCAACATTTTAAAAGTCATTATGGTAAACCCAAGGTAAACATATGTCTAAACAGAAAAATTGAAAGCATTTCCTCTAAAAACTGGAATGAGACAATGATGCCCTTTCACCACTTTTATTCAAAATTTTCTTTGAATCTGTAACCATAACAATTAGAAAAAAGAAAGAAAATAAAGGTAGACAAAAAGGTAAAGAAGAATTCAAACTATCACTATTTGCCATTGATATGCTTATATATTTGAAGAATTCAAAGAATTCCACCAAAAACTACTAGATCTAATAAATTGAGCAAAGTAGCAGGATATAAAATCATACCCCCAAATCAAACAATTCTTATATATTGGTAATGAATTCACTGAAAAAGAAATAAAGAAAATTATCACATTCAAAATCACCTCAAAAAAATACTTGGGAATCAAACTAACAAAAGAGGTGAAATAATTCTGCAATAAATTCTACAGAATACCAAAGAAAGGAATTGAGGACCTTAGAAGATGGAAAGCCCTCCCATTCTCCTGGATGGGATGGACTAATATTATAAAAATGGCCATACTACCAAAAGCACTATAAAAATAATGCCATTCCTGTTAAAATTACATTAGCATTTTTCATAGTACTAGAAAAAGCAAATCATGAAATTTATTAGGAAAAATAAGACACCAAGAACAGCAAAAGCAATCCTTAGCAAAAAAAGTGAAGTAGAAGGCATCATAATATCAGACCTTAAGTTATACTGCAGAGATATAGTGATGAAAACATCATGATATTGGCACCAAAGCAGACATGTAAACCAATGGTACAGAATGAATGACATAGAAAAAAACATACATAAATGTATTATCTCATAATAGACAAAGGCACCAAAAAATTAACTGGAGAAAAGACAGCTGACTCAACAAATGCTGCTTGGAAAACTGGAAAACCACATGTAACAAAATTAAATTAAAGCCTATCTCTCACACTGCATGAAACTCAACTCACAGTGGGTCAAGGACTTAAGCACTAGAACAGAGACCCTGTGTCTAATAGAAGAAAAGTAGGCCCAATATCTTCACCTTGATGACCTAGTATCTAACTACCTTAACACAACCTTTAAGCACAAGTAGTTAAATCAAGAATCAATAAATGAGATGAACTGAAACTAGAAAGCTTCTTTTCAGCAAAAGTAACAATCAATAATGTGAACAGAGAGCCTATAAACTGGGAAAAAATCTTTACCACATGTACCTCAAATAAATCATTAATCTCTAGGGTATGTAATGAACTCAAAAAACTTTAACATCAACAAAACAAATAGCCAATCAAAAAAATGGGCTGAGGAACTAAATATACATTTCACAGAAGAAGATATGTATCCATCAAAAAATACATGAAAAAATTTTCAACATCTCTAGCAATTGGAGAAATGCAAATCAAAACTACTCCTAGATTTTATCTCACTCCAATCAGAATGGTAATTATCAACAATACAAGCAACAATAAATGTTGGCAAGGATGTTGGGGAAAATTACAATCATACATTGCAGGTGGGAATGCAAATTGGTAAAACCATTATTAAAAGTAGCATGGAGATTCCTAAGAAAACTTGGAATGGAACAACCATTTGACCCAGTTATCCCACTCATCAGTTTATATATAAATAACTTAAAACAAATGTACTAGAGTGACACAGGCACAATGTGTATAGCAACTCAATTCACAACAGCTAAACAATGGAACCATCTTGGATGACCTTCAATAGATGAATGGATAAAGAAAATGTGATATATAAATACATGTAATGGACTATTACTCAACTTTAAAGAAGAATGGAATTCTGGTATTTGCTGGTAAATGAATGGAATTAGAGAATATCATGCTAAGGGGAATAAAACAAAATTAAAAAACTCAAAGTCCGAGTGTTTGTCCTGATATGCGAATGTTTTCTCACATTAAGTGGGGGAAGGTAATAGGGAAGAGTACAGTTCATATATATTAGGTAGAGGAGAATGAAAGGAGAAGTAGTATGGAGGAATAAATGATATCAGAATAAAAGTCATTATTACCTCATGTACATATATGACTGCATGACCAATGTGATCCTACAAGTTGTATAATCAGAAAAATGAGAGATTACACTTCATTTATGTGTAATTTATCAAAATGTATTAAACACATTCTACTGTCATGTATAACTGATAAGGACAAAATATCCTTTTTATTGCAAAATTTAAGTAAATTAATTAATAAAATAAAATGTTACAAAATTTTACTTGTGAAAAATAATTTTGTTCCTGTGTATATCTCCAGTTTCATCCCCACAGCTCATTTTTATACCTTCTTTAATGCCCCTGACCAAAAAAAAAAAAAAAAAAAAAACTGCTTGTACATCCTCTGTGCATTGATTTTTTTCCTCTGGTTTAAATGCCAGTTGCACTTCTCAGCTAACTCTTCAAGTTTTTCAAGTCTGATATTATATGTTTTCCTCCAGCAATCATTCAGTTGCACTCTGGTTTTCTCTGACTTTATCACTGGCATCTCTCATGGTGTTGGGGTATTTGCTTTTACTTCACTACCAGACCTCTTATTAGAAACATTGACCATGTTCTGTATAATACTCTTAGTTCCATGAAGTCCCTTACTCTCTGAGATAAATGCCCTGGGCATGCTGTTAGAAATTTTCTGTATTATGGGAATATACATTGGGGTCAGATTCTAGGGTGTACTTGGATATTAATTTCAAGATGTAATGAAGCAACTAAAACTTAAAGAGTAAAGGAGTCAATTTAATTTTACAAAGAATAGCTGTGCTCAAAAATCAAGGTTTGTGAAAGGAAGAAATTAAGCTTGGTTTTGAAAAGGGTTTACTTTAATTTTGGGGTTTTACTTGAATATTTTTAATTAAGAAATTGAAAATGTATTTATAGGTTGATTCATAGTCTGGAATTTAGATGAGAAGATATGCTGGTGATAGGATTTGAAGGACATTAGCATACAAATCATGATTTGGAAGAGACCTTGTTATGAGATGTTGGCATGCTTGAAGCAGACTGGTGAGGAAAAACATTTATATACCATGCCAACATGAAAGAAAATGGAATGAGCAATAAGGAGGAGGAGAAGAAATAGATGTTCTTGTACTGATATATACAGAAAAGTCAGTGAATATGGAGGCATATTCTATTTGTAAGTATTTATTCAGTGGAGCAGACATACCCCTTATGGGAGGATGGAATGTTTCAAAATATATTTTGTTCAACATAATAGTCAGTGTGTCTGTTGTTCCTTTAAAATTAGAACTGTGTATATATTTTATTTTAATTAATTTATGTTAGATTTATGTTTAAATTAAACTTGTGACCAATTGAATTGCACAGTTGTGGATATATAACCACATGTGAGGCTGTGATTTAGAATTTGGAAAGTCACCATATTAGAGGGAAATGTTTGTGAAATTGTAGTGGATACTGAAGTGAAAGAAGTTCAACAGCTTTAGAAAAGTGAGAATGGGCTAAGAACACTGAAAAATTGTCTCTGAAGGAAACATGTAAGATTATGTTATAATGGATAAGATGAAAGACCAAAATACAGACAGCTGAGAATGGAGCATGGGTGTTCAAACAATAGATTTTGCTTGTCCCTGTGGAAGCTTACATGGCAGGAGTATTTGAGTTGACCTCTGAATGTGATTGGATTTGTAATTTTCTTATTTAAGTTTAGGATTAGCATCTTTTTATTTACTTCTTGGTAGGAGTGGTTTGGAGGAGATGCAGGAGTAGTAGGTGGTAATGTTCTTGTGATTTAGGTGAGTTGAAGGACATTGGGCAGTTTTTTCCTGTTGGTTTCTGTGATCTTCATCCAGAAACAGAGTTTGGGAGTGAGGCTCAGTAGCCTGCAATTTGCTTTCCTTACTAAGAAATTGGAATTAAAATATTATTAATTATTTCACAGTTTTGAGTATAAAATTTAAAAACACTTTCTGTTCTTTAAAACTCAAGTGTGAAGGTATCTAGGCTTATGTGGGAGCAAGAGGATATGCGGTACTATCACCTTTTGCTCAGTTTTGCCATGATCTTAAAATTTCTCTATAAGTAGTCTATTAGAAAACCTGAAAATCATTATCTAAATTTTAATCGTAGGAAGCTGGTGTGGTTTCACCTCAGTGATTCAGACTTGGAGGGCAGAAAGTCTGGCTTTTTTAGTCTCATTTCTAACTGCCAACTTCTAATTACCTGTTTGTGTTAAGGGCAAAATCAGATTCCTTTTAAAACTAAATACAAGAAAAAGTCTTTTATATACTGCTGATTTCTACATTGTTATTTTCCAAGTTGAGGTTTGTCTGTGTTTAAAGGCTAAAGATTCCATTTGTGAAGTAGTTGTATCTTCCTATAATAATTTTTTTAAAATAAGGACTAAATACTTATTCTTGATTACTAGACCATATCCTATTTAAATTCAATTTTCTTAGTAGGGGTTTTCAATTCTGTTTTTGGAAGAGTGGAGCTATTTGAATGCAGGGTAGAAACTTGTGATGAGTGGTTATATAGATTAGAAAACTCATTGGAATCCCCAAATTTTATAGTCTGTCTTTATCCCAGAAGTTATAACACATGGTACTTTTTTTAATATACAAATTGGGAATAAATTTATGCTTTGAAACAAATCAAGGAATATCCTAAGTTATGTTATATGTAATAATGATCTGTTTCATGGCAAACAGAGGAAAACCAGAAATCAGGAGATTTAATAATGGACACCATATTCATTTGTTTTTAAAAAACAACTAGCAGTTTCTTTCTTTGAATGTTTCTTTGTACTTCTCATGCATTTGTCTTAAGACACTTTCATCTCTCATTCTCACTTTCTATACTTTGAACCCAGTGACACTTTACCAGTGAACTATATTTGCAGTTTCTCTTTTTTATATTTCTATTATGAGGCAAGTTGCCACTGAGCTGCAGGTTGTCTTCAAACTTGTGATCCTCCAGACCTAGCTTCTTGGGTTGCTGGGATTATAGGTGTGGGCTACTCTATGCAGCCTACAATTTTGTCTTTAATAAAAGTAATGCTTAATACGAAGATGTCAAACAAAGTATGTTATTTTATCTGTGATTTCTTTCATTTGTCCCTTTAGTCACTTAACTATGAAACACTGTTAGTCACTGGGAATATATTTACAAGCTGGATAGTCACTGTGTTAGTGTCTGACCTCCAGAATCATATATTCAAATAAATTGTACTTTGTCAACTGAACTGTTCTGGAGTGAAAACTTAGCTGTATCTTTAAAATGTTAGGTATCTAACTATAAAATGTACATGAGTGTGAGTACAGGTTGTATGCATCCTTTGCATTCACTGGGCAGAGAGTCCAGTTCTTAATGACAGCAACATAGGCAGCATTGTGTTAATTCTTTTTTAGAATTCATCCTTTTAGTAAGACATTCTGTCTGAATTGCAGTCTTCAATAATACTGTTTTTTGTTTTTTTCAGTTTTTTTTTATTGTAAACAAATGGGATACATGTTGTTTCTCTGTTTGTACACAGAGTCAAGGCATAATATTTGTGTAATTATAAATTTACATAGGCTAATGTTTGACTCATTCTGTTATATTTTTTCCTTTCCCCCCACCCCTCCCATCCCTCTTTTCCCTCTATAGAGTCCTTCCTTTCTCCATTCGTACACCCCTCCTTAACCCTAAACCTAAACCTAACCCTAACCCTAATGCAACCCCTCCCACCCCCCATTATATGTCAGAATCCACTTATCAGTGAGATCATTCGTGCTTTGGTATTCTGAGGTTGGCTTATCTCGCCTAGCATGATATTCTCCAATTTCATCCATTTGCCTGCAAATGCCATAATTTTATCATTCTTCATTGTGGAATAGTATTCCATTGTATATATATGCTACGCTTTCTTTATGCATTCATCAATTGAAGGACATCTAGGTTGGTTCCACAATCTGGCTATGGTGAATTGAGCAGCAATGAACATTGATGTGGCTGTATCTCTGTAGTATGCTGACTTTAAGTCCTTTGGGTATAGTCCAAGGAGTGGGATAGCTGGGTCAAATGGTGGTTCCATTCCAAACATTCTGAGGAATCTCCATACTGCTTTCCAGAGTGGCTGCACTAATTTGCAGCCCCACCAGCAATGTATGAGTGTACCTTTTCCCCCATGTCCTCACCAACACCTATTGTTGCTTGTATTCTTGAAATTCGCCATCCTATTTGGGGTGAGATGGAATCTTAGGGTAGCTTTGATTTGCATTTCTCTTCTTACTAGAGATGTTGAACATTTTTTAATATATCTGTTGATTGCTTGCACATCTTTTTCTGTGAAGTGTCTGTTCATTTCCTTAGCTCATTTGTTGATTGGGCTCCCACTTTGTAGGCTCTCTCTTCACATTACTGATAGTTTCCTTTGCTGAGAGAAAGCTTTTAGTTTGAATCTATCCCATTTTTTGATTCTTGCTTTTATTTCTTGTGCTATGGGAGTCCTGTTAAGGAAGTCTGATCCTAAGCCAACAAGTTGAAGATTTGGACCTACTTTTTCTTCTATAAGATGCAGGGTCTCTGGTCTGATTTCAAGGTCCTTGATCCATTCTGAGATGAGTTTTGTGCAGGTTGAGAGATAGGGGTTCAGTTTCATTCTGTTGCATATGGTTTTCCAGTTTTCCCAGCATCATTTGTTGAAGAGGCAATCATTTCTCCTTGGTATATTTTTGCCCCATATGTCTAGTATGAGAAAATTGCATTTATTTGGGTTTGTGTCCATGTCCTCTATTCTGTATCATTGATCTACCTGTCTATTTTGGTACCAATACCATGCCATTTTTGTTACTATTGCTTTGTAGTAGAGTTGAAGATCTGGTATTGTGATACCACCTGTTTCATTCTTCATGCTAAGGATTGCTTTAGCAATTATGGATTTCTTGTTCTTCCAGATGAATTTCATAATTGCTTGCTCTATTTCTGCAAGGTACATCATTGGGATTTTAATTGGAATTGCATTGAATCTGTATAGCACTTTAGGTAGTATGGCCATTTTGACAATATTAATTCTGCCTTTCCAAGAGCATGGGAGATCTTTCCATCTTCTAAGGTTTTTTTTATTTCTTTCTTTAGTTTTCTGTAGTTCTCATTGTAGAGGTCTTTCACCTCTTTTGTGAGATTGATTCCCAAGCATTTTATTTTTTTCAATGCTATTGTGAATGGGGTAGTTTTCCTAACTTCTCCTTCTGAAGATTCATCACTTATGTATAAAAATGCATTGGATTTATGAGCATTGATCTTGTAACCTGCTACTTTACTGAATTCACTTATGAGTTCTAAAAGTTTTCTGGTGGAATTTCCAGGTTCCTCTAAATATATAATCATGTCATCAGCGAACAGGGATAGTTTGAGTTCTTCTTTTCCAATTTTTATCCTTTTAATTTGTTTGGTTTTTCTAATTGCTCTGGCTAGAGTTTCAAGGATGATGTTGAATAGAAGTGGTGAAAGAGGACATCCCTGCCTTGTTACAGTTTTCAGGGGAAATGCTTTCAGTTTTTCACCATTTAGAATGATATTGGTCACGGGCTTAGCATAGATGGCCTTTACAATGTTAAGGAATGTTCCCACTACCCCATTATTTTCTAGTGTATTGAGCATGAAGGGATGCTGTATTTTATCAAATGCTTTTTCTGCATCTATCAAAATAATCATGTGATTCTTAACTTTAAGTCTATTGATATAGTGAATGACATTTATTGATTTCCGGATGTTGAACCAACCTTGCATCCCTGGGATAAAACCCACTTGATCGTGGTGCACTATATTTTTAATATATTTTTGTATGTGATTTGCTAAAATTTTGTTGAGAATTTTTGCATCGATGTTCATTAAGGATATTGGTCTGAAATTTTCTTTCCTTGATGTGTCTCTGTCTGGTTTAGGTATCAGGGTGATATTGGCTTCATAGAACGAGTTCTGGAGGCTTCCCTCCTCTTCTACTTTATGGAATACTTTGAGGAGTATTGGAATGAGCTCTTCTTTAAAGGTTTTGTAGAACTCGACTGAGAACCCATCTGGACCGGGACTTTTCTTTGTTGGTAGGCTTTTGATGACCTCTTCTATTTCATTGCTTGAAATTGATTTATTTAAGTTGTGTATGTCCTCCTCATTCAGTTTAAGTAATTCATATGTCTCTAGAAACTTGTTAATGTCTTCGAGGCTTTCTGTTTTGTTGGAGTATAGATTTTCAAAATAGCTTCTAATTACATTTTGTATTTCATTCGTGTCTGTTGTGATATTTCCTTGTTCATTCCGAGTTTTAGTAATGTGAGTTTTCTCCCTCTTTCTCTTTGTTAGTGTGGCTAAGTTTTTATCAATTTTGTTTATTTTTTCAAAGAACCAACTATTTATTTTGTTAATTTTTCTGATTGTTTCTTTTGTCTCAATTTCTTTGATTTTGGCTTTGATTTTAACTATTTCCTGTTTTCTACTACTTTTGGTGTTATTCTGCTCTTCTTTTTCAAGGACTTTGAACTATAGTGTTAAGTCACTTATTTTTTGGTTTCTACTTCTTTTGTTGAATGCGACCCATGAAATAAATCTTCCTCTAAATACTGCTTTCATAGTGTCCCAGAGATTTTGATATGATGTGTCTTTGTTCTCATTTACTTCTAAGAAACTTTTTCTTTCCCTCCTGATATCTTCTGTTATCCATTCATCATATAATAGTGTATTATTTAATCTCCAGGTATTGGAGAAGTTTGTTTTTTATTCTGTCATTTATTTCTAATTTCAATCCATTATGATCTGACAGAGTACAAGGTAGTATCTCTATCTTCTTGTGTTTGCTAACAGAAGTTTTTTGGCATAAAATATGGTCTATTTTAGAGAAGAATTCATGTGCTGCTGAGAAGAAAGTGTATTTGTTCTTTGTTGGATGGTATATTCTAAGTCTAAATTTTTGATTGTGTTATTGAGATCTATGGTTTCTTTATTCAATTTTTGTTTGGAAGATCTATCCAGTGGTGAGAGAGGTGTGTTAAAATCGTCTAGTATTATTGTGTTGTGTTCTATTTGATTTCTGGAATTAAGAAGGATTTGTTTGATGTATGTGAATGAGACAATCTTTGTGGCATAGATATTTATGATTGTTATGTCTTGCCGATTTATGCTTCCCTTAAGCAATATTTAATGTCCTTCTTTATCCCATCTGACTAGTTTTGACTTGAAGTTCACATTATCTGAAATTGGATGGATACTCCAGCTTTTTTGCTATATTTGTGTTCATGGTATGATTTTCTCCATCCTTTCACCTTTAGTCTATGGGTGTCTCTTTTTATGAGATGAGTCTCTTGGAGGCAGCATATTGTTGGATTTTTCTTTTTAATCCATTCTGCCAGTCTATGTCTTTTGATTGATGAGGTCAGGTCATTAACATTCAGGATTATTATTGAGATATGATTTGTATTCCCAGTCATTTGACTCATTTTTGTTTTTTTGACATGATTTGGTTTCTCCTTTATTTGGATATTCCTTTAGGCTAGTTCCTCCCGTTACTGATTTGCATCATTGTTTTTCATCTCTTCCTCATGGAATATTTTGCTGAGAATGTTCTGTAATGCCGGCTTTCTTTTTGTAAATTCCTTTAGCTTTTGTTTATCATGGAAGGATCATATTTCATCATCAAATCTGAAACTAAGTTTTGCTGGGTATAAGATTCTTGGTTGGCATCCATTTTCTTTCAGGGTTTGGTAAATGTTGTTCCAGGCCCTTCTAGCTTTTAGGGTCTGGATTGAAAAATCTGCTGATATTCTTATTGGTTTCCCCTGAATGTAATTTGGTTCTTTTCTCTCACGGCCTTTAAAATTGTCTTTATTTTGTATGTTAGGTATTTTCATAATAATGTGCCTTGGTGTGGGTCTGTTGTAATTTTGTATGTTTGGAGTCCTATAAGCCTCTTGTACTTGGTTTTCCATTTCATTCTTCAGTTTTGGGAAATTTTCTGACATTATTTCATTGAATATATTGTTCATTCCTTTGGTTTGTTTCTCTAAGCTTTCCTCAATCCCAATAATTCTTAAATATGGCCTTTTCATGATGTCACATAATTCTTGTAGATTCTGTTCATGATTTCTTACCATCTTCTCTGTTTGGTCAACTTTGTTTCCAAGATTAAAAATTTTTTTCTCAGTGTCTGAGGTTCTGTCTTCCAGGAGTTCTATCCTATTGGTTATGCTTTCTATGGAGTTCTTAATTTGGTTTATTGTTTCCTCAATTTCAAGGATTTGTGGTTTTTTTTTTTTCAGTATCTCTAACACTTTTTTGAAATGATCTCTTGCTTCCTGTATTTGCTCTTTTAACTGTTGATTGGTGCGATCATTTAAGGCCTGCATTTGCTCTTTAATCTCCTCCTTCAATGTCTGCATTTGCTCTTTCATCTCCTCATTTGCTTCCCTGATTGTTTTAATTATGTACATTCTGAACTCCCTTTCTTACATTTCTTCTGCTGTGCTGTCATTGGGTTTCATTGATATTGTATCTAGGTTTGTTTGGGACACTTTCTTCCCTTGTTTTCTCATATTGGTCAGATGTCAGTGATACTCTGAGATATTGCAGATTTCCTCTATTGGCTTATAGTGTCCCTGTAGATTTCCAGTGTATCATGTCCCAGCCTTCAGTAGCCTGAAGTCTTGGAGGAAATTGATAATGCAGTACTTTCAAAGAAAGCTGCCCCTAGCCTGCTGCTGGTTCCAGGGCTTGGAGCTGGCTCTGTGTGGAAAGGCTCTCACTGGGCGGCCTGCTCCAAGAAGCTGGAGAAGCTGGCCGTGTGGGAGGAGCCCACCACTGGAGTGTGCAGGTCTGCTGGGGAAGACTCTATCTGCCCTGCCCTACTCTGATAAGCCACCTCTATCTGGGCCTCCCGCCCAGGCCAAGCTTCAACTGGTGGGGGATACTCACCCATGGCTCTATTTTAGTCTGAGTCTCTCAATGACTCCTCTTCTTGAATCCTGAGTTCTGGAGCTACTGGAGATGCAGTCACTCTCTAGTCCACCATCTTGGATCACCCCATGGAAAGAGCCTCTGTGTCATTTATTTCTATTTCAATCCATTATGATCTGATAGAATACAAGGTAGTGAGAAGTTTCAAGATGGCGGAGTAGAGGGAGGCTACATTCCTTATTGCTCTGTAATGCCGGTTTCAAGCAGAGGATATCTGTTTCTTGGTGAGGCAGTTTTTGCTGCTTATTGATCCCCTGGTGTTTACCCATTTGTCTGTTGTGATGACCTGCAGTCTGCCACCATATAGACACCCTTTTTGAGAGTAGATTGCTCACTGTCAGGTGTCTATCATCCGCCATTTGCTTGTCTCTCACCTCTCCATCACCTGCCTTACTCCTATCCATCACCCAATGCTCAAGGTTCACCTCCCGGTCATCCAACAAGAATCAGCAAACTGATCGCCAACCACCAGTGGAGCACCAGCTGCCTGCTGCGGCCTGGAAGTTCACTGTGACAGTACCTGCATGTTTGATTACACATGGCTGCCGCCATTGTGAGACAACAGCCAGGCCCCATAGGACCCCTGGCCGGACTGACTGAGCCCCGTCTCCAGGATGCCTCAGCCCAACTGATCACTCCCTGCCTCTGGGGCCCACACATTGACTGACTGCTCCCTGCCACCAGGACCCCCAGACCAACTGACTGCACCCTATCACCGGGACCCCAGATCAACTGATTGCACCCGGCCTCCAGGATCCCACAACCACACCAAACACACCAGACCTCCAGGACCCCTGCTGGACCAACCGCATCCCATCTCCAGGACTTCCAGCTGGCCATGTCAACACCATTTGCCAACACATTTTGAAGCCAGAGCAGCCATCTTGGATAATCCTGGAAGCCCCGTAGCTCTGATCTGTGGGTGGGGCAAATCCCATCCTGCAATGCCTGCTGGAGGTTTGAAGCTCTTTGTCAGGTACCTCTCATGCAACAGGCTACTGAACACTGGGAGGTTTCTTTGGTATATGACTGTTATACAGTAGATTTTCTTTTTTCTCCTGTTTAAAAAAAATTAAGTTTTTATTTCTTTACTTTTCTTGCTTTCTTTTCCTTTTATTTCCTGTTCCCTCAGAGTCTCTTTCTCCCTTTTTTGCATGCTAACATCCGATTTCTTTTGATTACACTCTCACCCTTTCTATTTTTTAGAACTTCTGTATATTCTTTTCTTATCCAATTAACATCCACATTGTACATCCCTCTGCATCCTCTTTGTCCTCCATTAGAAACTGCAGACCTTATTGCAAATCTGTTTGTTTTACTGAAGATAATATTTGAACTCATTTTGTTTATTATGACAATTTTCTTATTGTCCCCATAGGGGCTATTTGGTCTAGGATTGCATAGTGTCTGATTTGGGCACTGCTAATATTGATCTCCTCTTAAAGAAAGGGTTTTGGATACCTATAAGGCCACTATAAGCCTATAGGTGGAAATTTGCAATACTCCAGATCTGCACTGCTAGAGAAGAAGATACATGAACAACATGAAAAAACAAGGGAAGAAAATGATCCAAACAAATCTAGATTCTATAGTAATAGAATCCAATGACAGTATGTTAGAAGAAATGTCAGTAAAGGACTTCAGATTATACATGATTAAGATGATTCACGAAGAAAAGGATGGGATAAGAGAGCAAATGTAGGCAATGAATGATAATACCAATAAGCTGAAAAAGCATGTGCAGGAAGCAAAAGATCATTTCAACAAAGAGATAGAGATTCTCAAAAAAAAAAAAAAAAAAAAAAAACGGAAATCCTTGAAATGAAGGAGACAATAAACCAAATAAAAAACTCAATGGAAAGCATCACCAACAGACTAGACCACTTTGAAGACAGAACCTCAGACAATGAAGACAAAATATTTAATCTTGAAAATAAAGTTGCCCAAGCAGAGAAGATGGTAAGAAATCATGAACAGAATCTCCAAGAACTATGGGACATCATGAAAAGATCAAATTTAAGAATTATTGGAATTGAGGAAGGCACAGAGATACAAACCAAAGGAATAAACAACCTATTCAATGAAATAATATCAGAAAATTTCCCAAACCTGAAGAATGAAATGGAAAATCAAATACAAGAGGCCTACAGAACACCAAATACACAGAATCACAATAGATCCACACCAAGGCACATTATAATGAAAATGCCTAACATTCAAAATAAAGATAGGATTTAGAAAGCTGCGAGAGAAAAGCATCAGATTAAATATAGGGGGAGACCAATACGGATAGCAGCCAACTTCTCAACCCAGACTCTAAAAGCTAGAAGGGCCTGAAACAATGTATTTCAAAATCTGAAGGAACATGGATGCCAACCAAGAATCTTATACCCAGCAAAACTAACCTTAAGATTTGAAGATGAAATAAAATCCTTCCATATAAACAAAAGTTAAAAGAATTTACAAATAGAAAGCCTGCACTACAGAATGTTCTCAACAAAATATTGTATGAGGAGGAAATGAAAAACAACAATGTAGGTAGCAAAGGGAGGAACTACCTCAGAGAAAAACCACACAAAGAAGAAACCAAGCCAACTTAAAAACCAAAAATAAGCCAAATGACTGGGAATACAATTCATTTCTCAATAATAACCCTGAATGTTAATAGCCTAAACTCATCAATCAAAAGACATAGACTGGCAGAATGGATTAAAAAGAAATACCCAACAATATGCTGCCCGCAAGACACTCATCTCATAGAAAAAGACATCCAGACTAAAGGTGAAAGGATGGGAAAAAACCTACCATGCACATGGACTCAGTAAAAAAGCAGGGGTTTCCATCATTATATCAGATAAAGTGGACTTCAAGTCAAAGATAATCAGAAGGTATAAAGAAGGACATTTCATACTGCTTAACAGAATCATAAATCAGGAAGACACAAAGATAGTAAATATTTATGCCCCAAACAATGGTACATCTCGGTACATCAAACAAATCCTTTTCAGTTTCAAGAATCACATAGACCACAACACAATAAATCTGGGCGACTTCAATGCACCACTGTCACCACTAGATAGATCTTCCAAACAAAATCCAACCAAAGAAACCATAGACCTCAATAACACAATCAATAACCTAAACTTAATAGACATATATAGAATGTTCCATCCATCAACGATCAGATTCACTTTCTTCTCAGCAGCACATGGAACCTTCTCAAAAATAGACCATGTGTTATGCCACAAAGCAGCCCTTAGGAAATGCAAAAAAAATAGAGAAACTGCCTTGTGTCCTATCAGATCATAACGGACTGAGAGTAGAAATCAATGACAAAATTAAAAAGGGAAATTACTCCAACACTTGAAGACTAAATAATATGCTATTGAATGAAACATGGATAACAAAAAACATCAGGGAGGAGATTAAAAATTTCTTAGAGGTAAAAGAGAATGATGATACAACATATCAAAATCTCAGGGACACTATGAAAGTGGTACAAAAATTCATTGCATGGAGCGCATTCCAGAAAAGAATGAAAAGTCAACAACTAAATGACCTAACATTACAGCTCAAAGCCCTAGAAAAAGAAGAATAGAATAACAGCAAAAGTAGTAGAAGACAGGAAATAATTAAAATCAGAGCTGAAATCAATGAAATTCAAACTAAAGAAACTATTCAAAAAATTGACAAAACGAAAAGTGGTTCTTTGAGAAAGTAAAAAAAATAGACAAACCCTTAGCCACATTAACAAAGAGAAGGAGAGAGAAGACTCAAATTACTAAAATACATGGTGCAAAAGGAAATATCACGACAGACACCACTGAGAAACAGAACATAATGAGAAGCTACTTTGAAAATCTGTATTCCAACAAAATAGAAACTACCAAAGACTTTGACGAATTTCTAGAGACATATGCTCCTCCCAAACTGAACCAGGAGGACATACACAATTTAAACAGATCAATATCAAGCAATGAAATAGAAGAAGCCATTAAAAACCTACCATCCAAGAAAAGCCCAGGACCAGAAGTATTCTCAGCCGAGTTCTACAAGACCTTCAAAGAAGAACTCACTCCAATACTTCTCAAAGTATTCCAGGATATAGAAAAGGAGGGTACGCTACCAAACTCATTCTATGAAGCTAATATCATCCTCATACACAAACCAGACAAAGATACATCAAGGAAAGAAAATTTTAGACCAATATCCCTGATGAATATAGATGCAAAGATCCTTAACAAAATATTGGCAAACCGTATCCAAAAACATATTAAGAAAATTGTGTACCACGATCAAGTGGCATTCATCCCTGGAATGCAAGGATGGTTCAACATTTGTAAATCAATAATCATAATCCATCATGTCAATAGACTTAAAGATAAGAATCATATGGTTATTTCAATTGATGTAGAAAAAGTGTTCAACAAAATACAACACCCCTTCATGCTCAAAACTCTAGAAAATATAGGGATAGTAGGAACATACCTGAACATTGTAAAGGCTATTTATGCTAAGCCCATGGCCAACATCATTCTTAATGGAGAAAAACTGAAACCATTCCTTTTAAAAATGGAAACAAGACAGGGATGTCCTCTTTCACCACTTCTATTCAACATTGTCCTCGAACTCTAGCCAGAGCAATTAGGCAGACTAAAGAAATTAAAGGGAAACGAATAGGAAGAGGAACTTAAGCTGTCACTATTTGCGAATGACATGATTCTATTTTTAGAGGATCCAAAAACGTCCTCCAGAAAACTTCTAGACCTCATCAATGAATTCAGCAAAATAGCAGGCTATAAAATCAACATGCATAAATCTAAAGCATTTTTATACTCATGTGACAATACAACTGAAAGGGAAATGAGGAAAACAACTCCATTTGCAATAGCCTCAAAAAAAAAAAAAAATACTTGGACATCAATCTAACCAAAGAGGTAAAAGATCTCTACAATGAAAACTACAAACATTGAAGAAAGAAATTAAGGAAGACCTTGGAAGATGGAAAGATCTCCCATGTTCTTGGATAGGCAGAATTAATATTGTCAAAATGGCCATACTACCAAAAGTGCTATACAGATTCAATAAAATTCCAATTAAAATCCCAATGACGTACCTTACAGAAATAGAGCAAGCAATCATGAAATTCATCTGGAAGAACAAGAAACCCAGAGCTAAAGCAATCCTTAGGAGGAAGAATCAAACAGGGAGTATTGCAATACCAGAACTTCAACTATACTACAAAACAATAGTAACAAAAACAGCATGGTATTGGCACCAAAATAGACAGGTAGATCAATGGTACAGAATAGAGGATATGGACAGAAACCCAAATAAATACAATTTTCTCATACTAGACAAAGGGGCCAAAAATATGCAATGGAGAAAAGATAGCCTCTTCAACAAATGGTGCTGGGAAAACTGAAAATCCATATGCAACAGAATGAAACTGAACCCCTATCTCTCAACCTGCACAAAACTCAACTCAAAATGGATCAAGGACCTTTAAATCAGACCAGAGACCCTGCATCTTATAGAAGGAAAAATAGGTCCAAATCTTCAACTTGTTGGCTTAAGATCAGACTTCCTTAACAGGACTCCCATAGCACAACAAATAAAAGTGAGAATCAAAAAATGGGATAGATTCAAAGTAAATAGTTTTCTCTCAGCAAAGGAAATTATCAGCAATGGGAAGAGAGAGCCTACAGAGTGGGAGAATATCTTTGCCACTCATACTTGAGATAAAGTGCTAATTTCCAGAATGTATAAAGAACTCAAAAAACTCTACACCAAGAATACAAATAACCCAATCAACAAATGGGCTAAGGATACGAACAGATACTTCACAGAAGAAGATCTATAAGCAATCAACAAACATATGAAAAAATGTTCACCATCTTTAGTAATAAGAGAAATGCAAATCAAAACTACACTAAGATTCCATCTTACCCCAATTAGAATGGCGATTATCAAGATTACAAGCAACAATAGGTGTTGGCCAGGATGTGGGGAAAAAGGTACACTCATACATTGCTGGTGGGGTTGCAAATTAGTGCAGCCACTCTGGAAAGCAGTGTGGAGATTCCTTAGAAAACTTGGAACAGACCTACCATTTGACCCAGCTATCCCACTCCTCGGCCTATACCCAAAGGACTTAAAATCAGCATACTACAGAGATACAGTCACATCAATGTTCATAGCTGCTCAATTCACAATAGTCAGACTATGGAACCAACCGAGATGCCCTTCAATTGATGAATGGGTAAAGAAACTGTGAGATATATATATATAGAATATTACTCAGCTATAAAAAAAATTATGGCATTTGAAGGCAAATAGATGAAATTGGAGAATATCATGTTAAGTGAGATAAGTCAATCTCAAAAATCCAAAAGACGAATGATCTCACTGATAAGCGGATGATGACACTAGTGGGGGCTGGGAAGGGGGCAAGAATGGAGCTAGGAGGGAATGTATAGAGGTAAAAGAGAGGTCGGGAGAGGTGAGGGGAAGAAAAAAAATGAATGGATCAAACATCATTACTCTATGTAAATGTATGAATATGCAAATGATATGCTGTTACTACATGTACAAACAGAAACAGCATGTATCCCATTTGTTTACAATAAAAATAAATTTTAAAAAAAGAATACAAGGTAGTATCTCTTTCTTCTTGTATTTGCTAACAGTAGCTTTGTGGCATAAAATATAGTCTATTTTAGAGAAGGATCCATGTGCCGCTGAGAAGAAAGTGTATACACTCTTTGTTGGATGGTATATTCTATATATGTCTGTTAAGTCTAAATTGTTCATTGTGTTATTGAGATCTATGGTTTCTTTATTCAATTTTTGTTTGGAAGATCTATCCAGTGGTGAGAGAGATGTGTTAAAATCGCCTAGTATTATTGTGTTGTGGTCTATTTGATTTCTGGAATTAAGAAGGATTTGTTTGACATACATGGATGAGCCAATGTTCGGGGCATAGATATTTATGATTGTTATGTCTTGCTGATTTATGCTTCCCTTAAGCAATATGTAATGTCCTTCTTTATCCCTTCTGACTAGTTTTGGCTTGAAGTCCACATTATTGAAATGAGGATGGATACTCCAGCATTTTTGCTGTGTCCATGTGCATGGTATGTTTTTTCCCATCCTTTCACCTTTAGTCTATGGGTATCTCTTTCTGTAAGATGAGTCACTTGCAGGCAGCATATTGCTGGATTTTACTTTTTAATCCATTCTGCCAGTCTATGTCTTTTGATTGATGAGGTCAGGCCATTAACATTCAGGATTATTATTGAGATATGATTTGTATTCCCAGTCATTTGACTCATTTTTGCTTTGTTGACATGATTTGCTTTCTCCTTTATTTGGCTATTCCTTTAGGCTAGTTCTCCTGTTTCTAATTTGCATCATTGTTTTTCATCTCTTCCTCATGGAATATTTTGCTGAGCATGTTCTGTAATGCCGGCTTTCTTTTTGTAAATTCCTTTAGCTTTTGTTTATCGTGGAAGGATCTTATTTCATCATCAAATCTGAAAGTAAGTTTTACCCTTGGCTCTATGTTAATCCAAGTCTCTCAATGCCTCCCCTTTCTTGAATCCTGCATTCTGGAGTGACAGGAGATGCAGTCACCTTCTAGTCCACCATCTTGGATAGCCAATAATACTGTTTTTGTTTGTGCTGATATCATGTCATTTGTTTCACACTGTTATGTGTGACCTATTTTCCATAATTATGCCATAAAACTTAAGATAATCAATGTTCATTAAATGTGCACAACTTACAAGGTAGTTCTTGTATATAATGTGCGGGTCTAGAATTGTAGTTAATAATTTCAAGTAATTAACCTCATTAGAAAAACTTACTGGAGCCTTCCCTGGCCTGAATCCTGCATCCCTCCATTCTTCCCTACCCTACATACATCCTTTTCGCCACTGGGCTCCTGGTCCCATTGCTCTTTCTCCTTCCCTTTCTTATTCTCACTCCACATGGCCTTCTCCCTCTCTTGTCCTGATCAGCTGTGCCGGGCATCTGTTGGCCACCTTGTGCTGGGTACTGCAGCCAGCCTTCTGCCCACCACATTGTGATGCAGGTGCTGCAGCTAAATCCCGCAGCAAGTTTGCCTTTCAGTTATGCTGCAGTATGTGGGAACAACAGGAGTCCAGGACAACTCCCAGGCCTCTGGTCAGGAACTTGTGGCCTTCTGGGGTCCCCAGAGTATGATCTCTCCTCTCAGGTCACCACTCTGACTCACACCATGCACAGTCTCAGTGGGCTATCCAGTAAG
Source organism: Sciurus carolinensis (assembly GCF_902686445.1). Lineage (NCBI taxonomy): Eukaryota > Metazoa > Chordata > Mammalia > Rodentia > Sciuridae > Sciurus > Sciurus carolinensis. The sequence continues at coordinate 43,330 of NW_025920526.1, read as the reverse complement.
AATCACACAGAGAGCCTGTCCTTTCACTGCTTGCTGACAGGTCTATCTCTATTGAGGCAGGCATCTGAATCTTCTTTGTCATCAAAGTCCATTGAATTTTCTAACACATGTCCTTGCATGGTTTCTCTAAGGCTTATGTACCCCCACAGGGAAGAAGAGATGTTTGAGTAGGTCACCCAGAAAACCAGGTAGGTTATTTGAAGTAAGCAGTCATCAGACTTTCCAGTCTTTACTGGTTCAGTAACTATGCTACATCACCAACTTGCAGTGCTACCAACATCACCAACTCCTAAGCACTGCACAGTTGTGGGGAGAATGAGGGAGTTGGAAGAACTGCCAGCAGTCCTGCAGAGGACAAAGCAAATAATTGATTTGTCTTAAAAATGCCATGGAGGCCCACACATCCCAGTTATGTCTTTGATCCAATAGAATGGGTCAGCCACAGAGAAGGCATTAACCAGAGGCCAAGTATAGACCCATGCTTGATGTGTGTTACTATTGATAAGATGGAAATAAAGGAGTTGAGATTTTAGCTCAATTGTGATTCTCCCTGGCCCCTGCTGAGGGGGATACTGTGAGAAATGGGATGGCTTTGTGGACATCCTGGAAAATGACTTAAAGATGATTGTGCAGTTTCCCCAGGCATGGGGAGACTCATTATTGCTCCATTGGTCAAGACCTTGGATTAAAAAAAGGAAAAGAACCTCCTCATGTTCAGCCAGTGCTAGTGAATCTTCTCATCTTCATCCATGCTCTGCAGTGTGATTCCCTCCGTTCTCAAAAGGTGGCATGAGGGCAGGGACATTCCTGTCCAAATTAAGCACAAGAAGAGTGTTATGCTCACATGAATGGAATGGTACACCTAGGGAACTTGGAAATCAACCTCAAAGTCAGCTTGGGACACCAAAGTTGATGACAAAAAAGAGCTGCTCTTGGCATTGCACTTTCTAACTCTGTTTAACTTGGCATTGGGAAGATATTATTTTCTTAAAAGAATTGAGTCTGAACTATATAAATAACTTAGTTTTTTTTTTTTTCTGATGTCACTCAGTAACCACAGTTGGTATTAAAAAGCTGTCTTTCCTGTTTGATTTTAGGTCTAAGTGACGCCATCCAGTGGAGTCAATTTGTCATGGGGGACAAAAGAGTAGTGAGGCTCTTGAATTGGGAATGGTTTATTGATGAATCAGGAAACCCAGGAACTGGAACCTTGAACCTGGAACCTCCAACCTCAAAACTGGGACCTCGAACCTCGAACCCCGGTGCTCGAGGAGAGCCAGCTTATATCCCCTCCAGGAGGTGAAGGGAAGGGCTGATGCAAATTATGCAAAGATTAGGCGAGGAGCTAGCTGCCCAATCATGGTAAAGGTCAAAATGAGCAGGCACGATCAGGAGCACTCGGGAACACCTGTGCACGCATTGTGTGTGGACTTAATTGGATACGGCCAATGACAAATCACCTGGGTGTGCTTATGTTAATCAACCTCCTCACCACCAATGTGATCAAGCAACCTCTGGCTGGCTGCCAGGAACCATACTGGTGCAGTCCGCATGGCATATCCCCCAACATCTCCCCCTTCCTTATATGAAATTAAAAGGATGCTGGCAGGGATTGTGTCTGTCTTAGGTCCTGGGACTCAACATCCTGTGCTTACCCATAATCAAATGATACCAAAGTGGGGTTGGCCCTTCTGTCTTAGGTTGATACAGTGTTTTCCCATGGTTATCCATCTTTGATTACCTGTCCAGCATACTAAGCCATATACTGGGAGATTGTCCCATTTCAAGGGCAGCCATGGCCTGTTTTATGATCACATTATGAGCCTGTTGACTGGCTTTGAGGTGTTTGTAGATGTAGAATAGAATCAACACAAGCATACCCAAGCTTATTAGTGTGGGACTTAAGAGTCCCCCAAATTTGGTGCCAAATTGTGTTAGTTTATCTAATGCTCCTGTGATAAGCCCTCCTGGTTTGACCTCCACCTTAGTGGCGTTCATAGCAAGGATCTGCCATGGAAGCCTTGTTACCAGCTAGTCAAATTCATCCGTCCATTGTTGTGTGATCTGCAACAATAACTGTCTAGAGAAGTTCTCATTACAAGTCACATTCTCCTGTTACAACATCTTTCAATAAAGCTTGTGGCTTTATGTCAGTGTCAACTGCAGCATGTTGATCTGCTGCTGATTTTCCTGATTTATCCAAATTCAGAAAAATTAAGGTAAAAAGGACTATGGATAATCTTTTATTAGGTGATATAACTCTCCCTTCCCCCTTTTAGTTTTATTAATAAGGTCTTAATAGTTAGATGAGATCTTTCTATAATTCCTTGTCCCTGGGGTTATAAGGAATACCTGTGACATGATGTATACCAAATGTAGAACAAAACTGTTTAAAGGTTAAGGATGTATAGCCTGGACCATTGTCTGTTGTTATGGTTTATGGAATGCCCAGAATAGAAAAGGTATATAGGCAGTGATTTATAACATCTTGTGTTTTTTCACCTGACTGTAAGGAGGCCATAATAAATCCTGAATAAGTATCTATGGACACATGCATATATCTAATCTTTCCAAATTCTGGATATGAGTAACATCCATCTGCCATATATGGTTGGCTTGTAATCCTCTAGGGTTAACACCATTTTGAGATACTGGGAGATAAGTGACACAATGTTGACAATTTTTGACAATAGTTCTAGCTTGTTCCTTAATCTGAAACATTTTTGAAGAGTGTTAGTGTTAACATGGAAGTTTTTATGAAAATTTTCTGCTTCTTAGAATGTGGAAAAAATATGTACATCTCTAGTAGCTAAGTCTGCTAAAGTGTTACCCATACTGAAAGGTCCTGGTAACCCAGTATGAGCCCTAATATGTCCGACAAAAAATGGTTCCTTACAGTCCCAAATTAACTTTTGAATTGTAAATAATGAGGAATGAATGGTAGATGCTGAGGATATTTTTGGTACAATTTCTATGATATTTAGAGCATTGACTATATATTTGCTGTCAGAGAATAGATTAAATGGTTGATTTGGGAACATTTGGAAAATTTGACAAATGGCTAGAAGCTCTATCTTCTGGGCAGACTGATGGATAAAGAAAAGTAAATGTCTGTGTTGGCATGACTATAGCAGCTGTTCCATTACTGGACCCAACAGAAAGAAAGTTATAACATTTGGTATGGGATCTTTTCTAGTGACCTTAGGAAATATGAATGTGTGTCTGATGAACATTTGGATCATTGGATCCCCGGGATAGTGGTTATTAAAATTTGGATTATAATTACATATAATGGTAGCCCATACTTCTGATTCTTGAGTGAGCTCAATTATAATTTCTGGTTTATGAAGAGTGTTAATTTTTTTGGAATAATGCCAAAAATTCCTATAGCATTAGTTATTGCCTTTTTATTAACTTTCCCACTAATTCTGGATAACTCGCTAGAGTTATCTTTTGGCTATAGTGAAGATGGACCCAGTAAATAGGTCCTTGTTGCCAGAACACTCCTGTCGGACTTTCTATGGTGGCTATGATTATCAGTAATATAGGCTTAGTTGTATCTACCCAATCTAAATGTGCCTTAGTAATGACATCTTCTACCTTACACAATGCTTTTCTAGCTTCTGTGGTAATTTCCCGGGGCAAGGCGTGATCACCACTTCCCTTAAGAATATCAAATAATTGTCCAAGGTCTTCAGTTGTTAATTTTAAATATGGTCTTACCCAGTTTATATCTCCCAAAAGTTTCTGGAAATTGTTTAATGTTTTTAATCTATCCATTCTAAAGGTAACCTTTTAGGGTTGTATTAAGGTTTTGTCAATAATGGCAACAAGGTAGGTAATGGGGCAAGAACTCTGTAATTTATCCTCTGCTACTCTAGTCTGAATTGAAGAAGATTTTTGATCAGCCCATCAAAAACTCTAAAAAGTTTGTCTTGATCAGGATGAGCTAATAAGACATAATCCATATAATGATAGATCTTTAGGTCTTCATCAGATTTTCTAATAGGCTGTAAAGCTTTGTCTACATAGACCTGACACATAGTGGGGCTATGGCCATGCCTTGCGGCAATACTGTCCATTCATATCTTTGATCAGGTCCTTCATGGTTAGTAGCTGGTACAGTAAAAGCAAATCTGCAGGTATCTTCCTTATGAAGTGGTATAGAAAAGAAGCAATATTTTATGTCTAAAACTATAATTCTCCAATCCTTCAGAATAGCAGACAATTGAAGAAGGCTGGATTGAGCTACTACCATTAGTACCATTTGATTATAAATTGCTCTAAGATCTTGGAGGAGTCGCCACTTTCCTGATTTCTTTTTAATTATAAAGATAGGTGTATTGAAAGGAGACGTAGAAGGTTGTAGATGGCCTAAGGCGAGTTGTTGTCTTACTAACTCTCAGGCTGCTTGTAACTTTTGAACATTGAGGGGCCACTGAGGTATCCAGTCTTTTGTGATTTCCATGTAATTTTTATTGGCTCAGTGGCCCCCTTTGAAAACCCAGTCCCTCTTTATTACTCCTCATAGCTTGGATGGGTTCAGTTATTCCCTGTGAATGTGCTCCTAGTCCTTTCCAGGTATAGATCCCTGTTCACCAAGATATTACAAGCTATCGGGTTAATATGCGTATGTTCATTAGTTAACTTGATCTGTAATTGTCTTAATATGTCTCTCCCCCATAAATTAACAGGTAAATCTCTTAAGACATAGAGTTGGAAAGTACTATAATTTCCTTCTGTATCTATCCATTTCAATAACTGTGCACTCCGGTGTGGGCTTGAGGCAAACCCCAAACCTTGTAAGATCTGGTCAGCCTTTTGAAGAGGCCAATCTTTTGGCCATTGGGTCAATGTTATGATATTAAGATCAGCTCCAGTGTCTAATAACCCATTAAATTCCTTGTAATTTATTCTTATAGTATACATGGGGCGAGTGTTTAGATCTAAGGCAACCATGGTCATAGGTTCCCCCGTGGATCCAAACCCCGATTTATTTCTTTTATTCTTTTTTGCTAAATATTTGTCATGTTCACTGGGTATCACCAGTATTTGTGCTATTTTATCCCCCCAATTTATAACAGAAATATCTTTTGGGGAACTGACCATTATTTTTATCTCTCCCTCATAATCTGAATCAATTACTCCCGGTGTTATATGGAGTCCTCTTAGGGCAGCAGAACTGTGCCCTAATAGTAAACCTATTGTTCCCAATTTAAGAGATCCATAGATACCTGTAGGTATTAATTGAACCCCCATTTCTGGAGTTAACACTATTCTGGCGGCAGCACAGAGGTCCAATCCTGCACTTCCTGTTGTATGTCTGATGAGGGAATTAATGGATAATGGGTTCAAGGGATCACTCTGATGGGATCCGCTGCTGGCTGTCCTTCCTTCAGGGCTCCAAATATTTGTGGGTCCTGAGCCTGAGGGCCCCTCATCTCATTTTTTGGGAGTGGTTTTCCTTTAATGTCAATTACAAATTTACACTCACTTGCCCAATGCTTTCCTTTTTCACATTTTGGACATACTCCGGGTATTTTTTGTATGTACTATGACTTGGGTTTGGACAGTCCCTTTTAAAATGTCCTGGGTGTTCACATGAGAAACAGCTTTTGGGTTTGGCCCTCATAGCTTGACCTAGTCCTTGAGTGACAGCAGCTGCTAGTACTTGACCCTGCATAGCTGACTCATTAATATATCTGCATATCTTTAAATAGGTATTGAGACCCTTATTTTTCCATGCCCTAATTGCTTCCCTGCACCATTTATTAGCTTGTTAATATGCTAACTGTTTTATTAAAGGCATTGCTTGTTCTGAATCCCCAAACACTCTGCCTGCTGTTTGTAACAGACGGTCTACAAACTCTGCATATGGTTCATTTGAGCCATGTATATCCTTGGATAATTGCCCTTGCAAGTCCCCACAACCTTGTAATGTTTTCCACGCTCTAACAGTGGTGGTAGCTATCTGAAGATAGACAGCTGGATCATATGTAATTTGTTGCTGTTGTTCAGCGTATGGTCCTTGTCCCAGGAACACGTCAAGGTTTCGTTGATGGAAACCTGCGACTGCATTTCTACAAGCTGTCTCTGTACAGAGCTCTTGGTTACTTTCCACATTAAATATTGTCCACCATACAAAACTGCTCAACACATACTCGCCCAATCACTAGGAGTCAGATTAAGTATTGTGATGGATTCCACCATACTAATGGTAAATGGAACTTGGGGTTCATAAGTAGCAACTGCCTCTTTAAGATTTTTTACTGTTTTAAATTCTAGGGCCTGATGAAATCACTGCCCCTGACCATCTTGCCAATACTGGGCAGGACAGTCTTAATGGGCCTTCCACAGGGTCCCAGCGATCCCCAGTATCACTTGGAACTCCACCACAACAAGGCCGACAAGAGTGCCCACAAAATGTCGGGTCCTCCCACCTTTTATCATAAGGTGGAGCTGAGAGGGTAATTATCTCATGATCTTTCTTGCTTTTAGCAACTCTGCAGTGTTAACTCGCCTATTTTCTAGTTCCTCCCCACTATCTCCTTCCTCCTCAGAACCTCCTTCCTGTTTTTGGTTACTCCAGCTAACTTCCTCCTCAATCTCTTCTAGCACTTTTTCTTCTTCTTGTAATATATTTTATGCCTCCTTTTTGAATTATCCCTTCAGACTGATTTTGTGATATTTCCAAACCCATCTTTTACTAGTAAATAAATTTGATACAGGACGAACAAAGACCACACTAACAGTAGTACAAAAACACAAACAACACTAAATACACACACTTCAGAGCTCCTTTATATTTCATCACCTGGCCAGCTATCCTGAGTGCCTAACTGCCTTAGAAAGATGGGGCCTCAGCTTACCTGAGCACCTAACTGCCCTGGAGACAGGGGCTCAGCTTACCGTGGCCAGTTATCCTGAGCACCTAACTGCCTCAGAGAGACAGGACCTCAGTTTACCTGAGCACCTAACTGTCTCAGAAAGACAGGGCCTCAGCTTACCTCGCTACTTAGAGCAAGACTCTTGAATTTGACAAACATGTAAACAACACAAAATACACGCACTTTTGCACTTCCCTACCTGGTCAGCTATCTTGAGCATCTAACTGCCTTAGAGACAGGGGCTGCAGTTTACCTTGCTACTCACGGTTTCAGTTCTCAGGAGGGGAGACGAACTCAGAGTTCCCCATATGGCCACCACTTGATACCTTCCAGCGGAGTCAATTTGGCACAGAGGACAAAAGAGTAGCGAGGCTCTTGAATTCGGAACGGTTTATTGATGAATCAGGAAACCCGGGACCTGGAACCTCGAATCTGGAACCTCCAACCTCGAACCTGGGGCCTCGAACTTCAAACCCCAGCGCTCGAGGAGAGCCAGTTTATATCCCTCCCAGGAGGTGAAGGGAAGGGCTGATGCCAATTATGCAAAGATTAGGCGAGGAGCTAGCTGCCCAATCATGGTAAAGGTCAAAATGAGCAGGCATGATCAGGAGCACTCGGGAACACCTGTGCACACATTGTGTGTGTGGACTTAATTGGATATGGCCAATGACAAATCACCTGGGTGTGCTTATGTTAATCAACCTCCTCACTGTTGATGTGATCAAAGCAACCTCGGGTTAGCTGCCAGGCACCATCCGGTGCAGTCCACATGGCATAGTCCTCAACACTAAGTACAACTCTAAAGAAGAATTCTTATACTACTTCACTGAATTTTTTAGTTTCATTCTTTAATATTACTCATGGTTATTTGTTCATGGCAGTAGAACGCATTTTGATTGATATTCTTAAGCCATGCTATGTAGAATTGGGTGTAGGAGGCAGAAGTCTCATCTTCTTCCATAGATATGTGTAAATTTTTATTATGGGTAAGGCATCAGAAAGGACACCAATTTGAAAAAGTTCACATTTAAAAATAAAATCAGAGTTATTAGGCATAAGACAATTTTGTGGTGCATATAACTTCAAAAGAGTAAAAAACATATTTTGTATTTTAGAAATGCTTTAGAATCTGTTTTGTTGGTCAATAACTCCCATAAGCACTTTAGTATTTTTAAAATTTTTTCTGATTTATAGATTCAGGTTTCAGACATATCATGTCTACATTTATGCATAGCAGTAGAGAGTTATTTTGTTTCACTCTCTGATGATCATAATTGCCATTTATTTAGAGAATCATCATTCAGTGCTGGATATTGAATTTTTTATTTGAGTAAATTGAGGTACTTGGGCAAAGGTGAGGTGGTGTAAGGAAAGTCTTTCCTCATAAGTCATGTGTTAGAAAAAACACACTCACCATACCTATAATGTGCTGCACATTGCAAGAAACATGAGAGAGCCATGAATTTGCAAAAGCATTCATGTCCTTTGCAAGCTGAGGTATTGCCAATGATTATCTTTGCTAATGAAAGATGTCTGAATTTCTTCTTGCTGTTTTGGTATATTAGTTTGAAACTGATGGATCTGCTGGCATTTTTTAGGAGACCATTAGCAATGAAAACACTTTTGTGTGTCTGTTCACTGAATTTAGCTTTTCATTTCCAACATATTTCTCTGGTTCATGCCTCACAGGAAAATTATGAACTCTTCCCTTTTCAATATTCAGCTTACGAACTTTGTACAATTGCTCTCATACAGCATAACACATGTGACAAGATGACATAATGTACAGGAAAATGGTGCTTCTCACTTCAGTATCAGGCAGGTGATTCATGTTCTTGGTCTATATTTGTGCCAGGGACTGTGACACTCACCTACAGTCTGCATAACCCAAGGGCTGCTAAAATGACCCCAGTCATTATCACAGAGGGCCTTATGTCCTGAGGGCACCAGTCAAGAGAATTAGTCTTTCTGTCAAGACAGATTGGCCAGATATTTCTGCATCTAAATGTAAGTTGATGATTTCCTTGGGAACTAAGGCCAAGAGAATTTCTGGACAAGGTGTAATTATGAGGCAGCAGCAAATGTGGTTGGACTTTGCAGGTGGAGTATGCACAGAGGAGCTATGCTCCCTTGCTACCTCGCTCCTGGCCTACATCACACCTGCTTTGATACTCACTCCCTTCTCTATTTTCAAGGGATCACAGCACCACACAACTCCTCTTAGAAGTCAAATATCACAGATTCCATCTACCCCATTTTGGGGGTTTCTGGGGAAATAAAAGAACCCAGAGTTTATGTCATATTTTTCAAATCAATCAGCATCTAAACCATGCACCTGAAATTTATGCAACTCTACTCTCAGCTGTCAACTGTCTTCACTCTTTGTGACTTGGAGGGATGTAGGAAAGAGTCCTGACTGAGCAGTATCTCAGGTGAGACCAGGCCTGTAGAAGCAGAGTCCCAGAGCAATGCTGCTTGGTCCAGTGCTTGCTGTGCTGGGTGATCTTGGCCTTCTCAGGCACCCGTCTGTCCCTTTCTATGCCACTAGATTACAAAAGCCAAATGCTTGCAGGAGGATACAGCTGTGTAGGTGGCTAGCATTCCTGGTGAATCCAATCACAAACTACACCACCTAGTGGGTGTAGTGGATGGTGCAAGCTGTCAGGCTTCACCAGACTCCCTTGTCATGAAAGGAGCTGGATCTCTCAGAGGTCAGATGGGCCATGCCCTCAACACAACCCAGCTCCATGTCTAGTGGGTGAAGATGTTGGAATCGAATTTCTTGAAAAGTAGAAAAAACAGGACCCTGAGTCTGAAAAATGTGGTCTTCTCTTACATCATCACAGCCGAGCTGGCACTTGCCTTGATTTTTTTTCAGAAAGTGTCAGGGCCAGACTCGTCTATGGTTGCCATGGGGACCTTGACATCATTGTGCCATCAATCAGCTTTTCTGCTTCTTCAGGAGGTATCTTCAGAGTGGACATGATGTACAAGCATAATGATTGTATGGGGACCCATGGTTCCCAAGACTGAGAACCCAGGCCTGGGGCAAAAAGCTAAGTGCACTCACATAACAGAGTCTGAAATCTTGACAATATTCAATCCCAAATTGCTGGATGCCAACTTCTTCCACATGGAATGACTCAGTTGTCTCATGATTTGCTGTCATATCACAGGAGTTTGTTAACAAAGCTAGATATTTTTCTGAGAAGGAGCAGAACAAGTTTAGCAGAAGTTTGGATGTAATTGAATATTTTAAAGTTCCAGTGAAGTGACTTTCTGTAAGCTCAAGTCAGTCTAATAAATTCTAATAATTCTTATTAGAGGAGTTGTGGCAAACAGGACCTCAGGAAGGTTGAAAGTTGGGTTAAGCTTTTTTTTTTTAAATCTGTTGGTATATGCATTGCCTATGTTCTCATATCCCCTGTGCCATGACCATTTCACTTTGTATATTTGTATTTATAGACAGGGTCTGGTTATGTTGCATATGCCCTCCCAAATTTAGGGAGACTGACTTCCTACTGGAGAACCTCCTGCTTAAGCATCCCCCAACTCAGATGACAGACAAAATCCAACAGCACCTACTCTGGGCCCTTCATTTTGGCCAGATATCTGTTGGTTTGTATTTTTGAAAGGGGAAGATCGAGAGAGGGCAAATCATGTCAAAAATGAGGTGATTGCTGTCATAAAGTCTCAGTGTTGTTTTGAATTATACCTTAGACTTTTTGTATAATAATGAGCTGAGTATAGATTGTTCCCCTGATGTCCCTGCCTATCCTCCTCCCTAAGGCCACCAAGAATCACTGAGAAAAATTATCTGGTCTGAGTTCTCCCAAAAATTTTTCTTGCTTACAAAGACTGTCATAAATTTTACTCTCATGACACCTCCTATGACTATGTGTCTTTCTTTATATTCAACTAAAGTTTATAACAGTACTGTTTTCAACATAAAATTAAAAATTCATTAGAAAGTGTTGTTTTGCCTCTTGATCATTTTTCTGCAAAGCCCCAAACAGGGGAAGACTGGAAGAGTCAGCTGATATCTGACTCTCTAAAGAAAATGCAAAACTACCATTTTTTCAACATTTTCTCCTCTGTTGCATCAAGTCAATAGAACACAGTTGCAAAAGTAGCAGTTTTAAGAGGAAGAACATTCCAGTTGGAGCTCACAGAGGAAACCTGGGATAGATTTTTAGCAATGTTTCCACAGTGACCTTATCTTTATATGACTAGGCATCCCTGGAGATGGGATAACTCTCAGGAACTGACATGTAATTAAATTCTCATGAAAATGCTGCTGTGGGATGTTAATCAGTCAACTCTTGAAGAAAAAAGCATGCTCAGAAAAAGTTAAGAGCTGGAAATAAAAAATAGCACCTGCATTATTCTTAAGTAAGATGGAGCATTCTGGGCAACAATCCCAGACTCTGTGCAAATGAAGGGAATGGTACACCTAGAAGGGATGAAAGTCAAACATAAGAACAGTTGAAAAAACTAAAGGTGATGAGAAAAGGAAGCTCTGCATTTTTCTATTCTGTTTGGCATTGCATTGGGGTGGTTGTACTTTGCAGAAAAAAATTGAGTGAATCCGTGCTATATAAATATGGTCTTTTCTGAGGCACAGTGCATAATTTAACCAGGATTTCCTGTTTCATTCTAGTTCCAGTCAGCTGTAATAGCATCTTTATAAACATTTGCAGATTTCTTTTTAGTGTACATTTTAAATGTTAGTTCTAATTAGTTTTACATAGTATTTGAATGTTTTTGATGGATATTCTTAAGTCATGTGTGTAGAATTTGGTGTAGGAGGTGGTGTTCTCATTTTTTCTATATTTCTGTGTAATATTTTGATTGGGATTTCAAAGGTAAAGCATCAGATAAGAACAACTATTTGAAAAAGTTCACATTTAAAAACAAAATCAGAGATATTAGGCATGTGGTATCTTTGTGGTGCATATGACCATTCAAAAGAGTAAAAGTATTCTGCAATTTGTAAATGCTCTAGGATCTGTTTTTGGTTGTCAATAACTCTCATAAGATCTGTAGTTTTTCTTTGAAATTTTCTGATTTTTAAATTCAGATTTTAGCCATATCAGGTCTTCAATTTTGCAGTTTAGGAGAGATTTATTTTGTTTCTCCCTCTGTCAATGATAGAGCACCATTTATTTGAGACCATCATTCAGTACTGGATTTACAATTTTGTACCTGGGTAAATTCAGATGCTTGGGTGCTGGTGAGGTGGTGGAAGTCTTTCTTCATAAGTCATGAGTCAGAAAAGCAAAATCAGCATATGCTTAATCTGCTGTGCCTTGTAAGGAACAGAAGAAAGTCATAAATTTGCAAAGCCATTCATGGCCTTTGCAAATTGAGTTATTGTCAGTGATTATCTTGCTTAGAGAATTATCTTTCAATTCCATCTTGCTGTTTTCATATAATATTTTGAAACTGATGGACCTAGTGTTAATTTTTAAATCATTAGCTAAGGACAATTTTTTGTGTGTGTCATTTCACTGAATTTAGCTTTCCATTTCCAACTCCATTGTGGAGTTTGTGCCCCACCTGAAAGTCTTTAGCTCTTCCCTCTTTCAATATTTTACTTTTAGTATACATACAATTGATCTTTTGCAGCATGAAGCACATATCAAGATAAGATAATGCAGTGGAAAACTGTACTCCCTTCATCACATTCAGGTACCTAGTGTCCAATTTGTGATCTTCACATGGAGACTGGGCCCCTGAGTCACTCCATGTGCCAGAAAGGCACAGCCTTTCCACAGCTCCAGGACAGGACTAGAGATCAGCAGCCCCAGGCTCTTTCTCTTTTCCTCTGCTCCTGGCAATTCCTCCCATCCCACTGCTGAGCATAGGCCCAGAGGACTCCAGACCCTAGCAATGCCAGTGGAGACTCAGCACACCCAGGTCTCCTTGGGGAATTATGGCAGTGGGCCTGTCCACATTGATGGATATGCACCCTTTTCCTGGAGATGAAGCATGAGGTATGAGAAGCAGCCCAGATACCACAGGCCCTGAATCTCCCACTGCACTCCCAGAGCACAGCCCCTGCTAGGTTGGCAGAGCTCTCAGGCCCCACCCAGGATCTCTGCCCACCTTTCACAGCCTAACCTCACCTCCTGGAGTAGAAGAACAGCCCAGATGCCAGCAGCACATATTGTGTGCCACCCAGAGTCCCATCCTAAACAGTCACCTGCTCTCATGTACTTGAAGTCTGTGCTGTCTCACCTGTGAACTGGAGATGACATAGCATCTAGGAGGCCAGGAGGCCTAGAGAAACAGGCATTCTGCAGAAAGCTTGGCTGGCTCAAGCCCAGGACATGAGTGCTATATCCAGATGCAGAGAGCTGCCCATGGAATCTCCACCTCTCTTCTCTCCCCTGCCACAGCTCCTCCCTCTCTCTCTTTCCAGTTTTGCTGAAAGATGGTCTCTACCTCCCCCAGAGGCCCTGCCCTCCCCTCCCCCTCCCCCACCTGACCTTTTCATCAGACTCTTGCCCTCCAGGTCCTCTCAAGCTGTCCTGGGATCCTCCCATCCTGCATGCAGTCCCACCAAATCTACCAAATGGTGGTGACTTTCTCCTGTTGCAATCCTGCCTCTCCCCAACCCTCCTCACTTACCCATGAACCTGTCTGGCCTCAGCAGCAGCCCTCTGGTGCCCCAGCCATTTGTAGGCTGGTCCTAAACTCACCTGACCTCCCTCCTGTCCAGCACTCTAATATGCTTTGCTGGTCAAAGCTCCAGCCATTTGCTGTCTGTTCAGCCTCCAACCTCCTGGCTCCACTGCAGAGCAGCTCTCACCACATCACTGCCTGCTCTGCTACTGTGACTTCTCCCAGGGTGCTCTTGCCTCCCACCAGAATGAGCCACAACTCCAGGGTCTCTGTTCAAGCTCCAACTCCCTGTTATCCAAGTCCCTCTTTCTTCATACCTGGACATTTCTCTGAATGCTCTGCTACTGCCCTGGTTCCTGCTTCTCACCACTGAGAAGAAAGAGTAACAGAAACAGGAAACAATGCAAAGCCCTCTATAATTGGTACCTGTACCTTCACCAGGATACACACAGCAATATTCTTCTGAAGTCTCCATGACACCCATGATCAGTAACCTCTTCTCAGGATCTAGCACCTTCCCACATCTTCTCCTTTCTGGAAACTTCCATGAGTAGAATCAGAAGGGGACACTGCTGTGAACTAGAGTGGGTTCCATGCTGTGCATCTGCATCAAGGGCCTGTCCACTTTGTGCTAGTGACCTGCTGATGACTGTGTCACAGAGGCTCCTCCTCTCTACTGTTTATGGACATATTGGGCATGACCCACCTTCAAGGGTCTGCCAGGTTCTTTCCTGCCTCCTGGTTGTGTGGCTGGGACAGAAACTACCGGGCACAGGGAGGCTGCTGGGGAGGTCAAGAGTCAACTTCTCTGGCTCTAACAAAATACCAGAGGCCTGCAGGAGGAAAGGTTTGCTTTGGCTCTGAATTTTAAAGACCTCAGTTCAGGGCTACTTGGGACCTGGGGGAGGCAGTGCAACATGGAGGAATGCATGGCAGGGAAAAGTCCCCACCTGATGTCTGGGATGCAAGAGAGAAGCAGGATGAGCTTGGGTCCCCCCTCCTCTTCAAGGACACACCACAGAGCCCTGAACCCCAACCAAGTCCCACCTGCTATGTTGCTCTTCTTCCCAGGAGCACCATCATAGACTGACCTTGAACAGATTACCTGTGGGCACTCTGTCCTGCAGGCAGTCCTTCTGGGCATTACTCCTTGTTCTTCATGAGACACACCCAGACTGAGACAACCTCTAGGTTTCCCTGAGGCCCAGACTGACCAGGACCCCATCTGCAAGGGAGGCGCAGGACTGTCTGTCTCGTGTCCTGGCCTCATCCTGGGCAAAGCCTGAAGCCACCTCTTCAAAGGGAAGTGGATCTAAGAGTCAGGACAGAGACCTCTGAGGTGTGGCCAGGCCCCTGACTACCCTGATGTTTTTGCCATATCCCAGCTGCTCCTGGACAGACACTCTGCTGTCTGGGTCAGAGCCCACACTGCCACCTGGATGGGGGCTCAACCTCTCTTCTGGGCAGTGGCAGGGCCCTGTCATCAGCCATGGCAACCTTCTTACCAAGGCCACAGGAAGACTGCACGCCTTGGAGACAGCAGGAAAGGGTGAAGAGGAGGATGCAGAGCAGGTGGGCATCTGTTGGGGTGTCAGTGGGGGAGTTGTGACCCCAGTCTCTTCTTCAAACCACATGGCAATCCTAGCATGAAGGTGTTCTGTGGATGTCCAGGAGATGACAAGAATAAACAAAGAGAAGGAAAGCATTCCTTTCATTAGAGAGCACCCTGGCTCAGCAGTCCAGAGAAGGGTCCCTACAGCCCTGTTTTGGTCAGGAATCTTTCCTTGAGCAGGTGTCACCTGTGATGCTGATGGGGAGGCTCCCAACTGCACAGGCCCCAGGGATGCCTTCCTGGGACCTGGACCAGAGCTGCCCTCTGTCTCAGTCCAGAGGCTTTAGTGGTAAAACAAGATAGGAAGGGTGTGGAGAGTGGACCCTAGTCAGCGCAAGGCCTCTGTCAGAGCCACTGTCTAGTGGTGAGCACCCTGGATTACTGCCCCAGTCATCTCTCCTGTATATGGGCAGTGGAGGCCACAGTCTCAGAATCCACACTACAAACATGGTCACTAAGTGCACAGTGTGGTACTCAAAACTGTTGCCTGCCCAGTGCCACAAGAGGTAGTCCTGGGGTCCCTGAGCATGGAGTGAGCACAGACATTGGCAGATTTCCTGAGGCTGAGGGCACTGTTCATCCAGCTTGTCCTTTACTGGGCACAGATAGGTAGGCTCCTGCTGGGCACTAGCCCCACCAGCCCACTACCATCTGGACACTGGAATTCTGTGAAGGAGGCTCGGGCCTTGGCTTATATGTCAGGATCAGGACTTCCTTGTCTGCTCCAAGTTGTTCTGTGCACATAGAGATAATGTCATTACCATAATTGCTCCTGGTCACCACAGGGCAGGGTGGCACCAGCACTGGGTAATTCTGAGGACCTGACTCTGCAAGGCTCAGACACCTGGAATTGAGGGAAAAAGCACACACCACACATCACGTGCACACACACCTTGTTACAAACCACACAACTCACACAATGTAACACAACCACTTCAAAGGCACAAACACCTCCTTACACATCACACAATGCACAAAATGCAACGTAGCACTCACCACATGCACACACCTCCATACACATTACACAATACACAAAATGTAACTCAGCACCCACCAGTATACAAACAACTCTTTACACATCACTTAACACACAGTGGAACAAACAGCACACACCACATGCACACATATAACTCCTTATACCTTATGTGACACACAATCACACACAGCACACACCATGTACACACTGATGTCCTTACACATCACACAGCACACTCCCAATCAACACAGCAGACAACACATGCACACAACCTCCTTACACATCATACAACACACAATGCAACACACAGCACAATCCACAGGCATACACACCTACTTAGAAATCACACAATACATAGCAAACACACAGTGCATACAATGTTCACAATACCCACGTGTTTACCACAGCACACATGCCACATGCCCACACTTTCACATACTTTACACATGTCACATACACACATTTCACCCCACACCCACAATATTCATTGACTTTGCTGGAGATTTGCATGGCTCATTACATGGTCAGTTTTGGGAAAGATGTATGCCACGTGTTCTGTGACCTCGGCTGCTAACCAGCTTCCTTTGCTGTGGGGAGGCCCTGGGGCCCACTGGCTATGGATGAAATGCTCAGCTTGCCTTGGATTCCCATCTGCCCTACTTATCCCCTCCCCCAGGGTGGTCTCCAATGACTCTGAGGGCCCACAGCCTAGCCCAGGTTATGCCTCTCAGCCCAGGCCACACCTGGGCACCCACGGGACAGCAGCCACACCTCACAACACAGTGTCCTCACACCCTAGATTTGTGCAATTCCTCCACCCCTTACCCACACATTCTGTCCTTATGCTTGTCAGGTTCAGGGAATTCCCACCCAAGGACACTTCCCCAAGTCCTTCTATTTCTCCCCTGTGCTGGGCTCTAGCTGCAACCCCCCACAATACAGAATTGGGGAGGGAAGATTAAGCATGGGGTGGGCCTCCAGGCTCACAGACCCTCCCCTCTTGACACTCTCACCAGCACTGACTCTGCCTAGCAACCTGCCCTAAAGCCCAGGAGTAACTTGGGGTGGGCTGAGCAGGTGGGAGCTGCAAGTTCTAAGCAGGAATTTCTGTGGGACCTGGCACAGGGGAGAAGGGAAAAAGAATGGGAAGTCCAGGAGGGGACTGAGGAGACACAGGCAGCTGGAACACCCCAGAAACAGACTGCTCATGGCCATCAATTTGGAGGAAATGTGGGCAGCACCTCAGTGAAGGACCCAGGGTGAGCAGGCTGGGAAACCTGGGTAATCACTGCAGGGGAGCAAACACCATGAAGAATCTTTTGTCTTCCTGGAGTCCCTGCTGATGGACTGGAGTCTTTGCCTACATCAGAAATAAGAGAAAAATGTCTCTATACTGTTCAAGTGCCAGGATCCCCTTTCATCTCATGGTGCTGCCCATCTCCCAGGGCTCTGTAGGTGTCATCTGTGTCATCTGTGAGGATGTGGGGCTCACAGCAGATGCTTAGACCTACCTCCTGTCTCACTCCCAATCCTCCTGACCCTGTGTGCATCCAAACATTTGCTATCTGAGCCCTGCCCTCTCCTCATTCACCCCTGAGGTAAATATATCTGGGCACAGTCCCAAAGCCAGACGCTTTCTCTAAATTTGGAGTTAAGAGCTCCCACATCTCCTCTTCCTCATCTACTCCTTCAATAATGTGACTCCTGCAGTTCTAGCTTGGAGTTCTTGTATGATATGGGCAGACTCCCAGGTGCCCCAGCTGTGGGGTCAATGAGGCATCAACACCGTGACCAGGTGACCCTGGCTACTACCTCAAACCCAGGGCCCTTGTAAAGCATTCTACCTGCAACTAAATTCTTTATTTTGTTATAAAACAGAACCCAGAATTTGGAATCCTCTGGGTAGGTGGAGAAGATTAGGAAAGGAGAAACCAATGACCAGCATGGAGACCAACTGAGAACTTCTTTCAGAGCCACACCATATCTCTATGGTCTGTGAGCAGGGAGAGAGATACCAGAGTAAGCAGCCTATCTCACACATTCCACCACCAATGCTGAGCAGAAAGGACATGGTAGGCTCCTCCACTCCTTGTCTGACCGGGCTGGATGTGGATCTCTCCTCCTCTGCACTCAGGAGCAGTGAGCCAGGCCATCATTGTAAAGGACTAGGACATCTGCTGTCTGGGTTTTCCAAAAGAGCCCACACAGTCTTGCACCTGGAAGGAGTCATACATTTCTATTTACTTTTCACTACAACCCTTTCCTACCTGCAGGGACAGCAATGCCTCAGGTCAGGGTCATTTCTCAAACCATCAGGGTCAGATATTTTTCTCCAGTTACAGTCCCTGTCATTCAGTCTCTTTCACCTATGGACTGGACACACTTTCTCAACACTGATCAGCAGTAAAATTTGCAACCACATCCCCAGCCAAAGATAAAAACTACCCAGGACCCTACTGTCTTCCAAAGACTCAGGAGATCCATAACCTGCCAGAAAGTCAATGAGAAGAGACTTCTGATCTACCCCACAGTGTGCATGAGTCTTCTGCTGAGTGGGGTCACTGGGTTACAACATCCACAGAGCCTGGTGCAGTGGCCACACCTGGAATGCCAACTACAGGGAGGCTGAGGCTCTAGGATCCCACATTTTAGACCAGCTTGGGCCACTTAGTGAGAGCTTGGGTTTAAATTAAAAGAAAGAAAATCTGGCAGAGAGCCCATGGGTTCCACAAACCATACCTCAAATCAACAAATGCTTGTGGGTTTTGAAATATCCATAGGTGGATGGGCCAAGAGGCAGCATCAGGGCCCCAGATGACCCCAGACCTCCTGTGGAGGAGGTGGGTGTCCAGCAGCACCAGCCTCACCCTGTCTCAAATGCCTGACCCTGACCCTGACACAGCCATATGCTGGGCTCAGCTAGGTGTGTCTGGAAGGTTGGCCTTGTTCTTTATATAGGTCTTTGCCTCATCTTGACCTGGCTGGGCACAGTCCTGGATAGGTTCTGGAAATGACCCCTGGCCTTGTGCTTTATCTCTTCTGTAAACACAGGCTTATCTGTGCTCCTGGATTTAAAACTAAGAATCTCCAATTTTCTGAATGAGCTCATCACCATGTGGGGCTTCCTCAAGGAACACTGCTTGGCAGACTGTGCCTGTTAGCTACTGGAACACCCAGACTGAACAGCCTTACAGGCCAGAGGACAGGACCTGGCTCTTCCTTGAGTGGCTCCTGTCTGCACCCTCCCCTGGAGTGTTCTCAGTGTAGCAGGCAGAGCCTGACCCTGGGGTATATGGGCCTCAGTTCTGGTATCTGGCCTACCCCATATTGCTTGGGTACCACTGGACAAGGGACATCACCCCTCTGAGCTTCCTCTGCCATTTGGAAGCTGAGGTGACCTCTGCTCCCTTACAGTCTTGAGGCAGATTTTCCATGATCCCATGTGTGTGGAGCATCCTGCAGGACTCAGGACAGAACAGGTGCTCTAAGCAATGGAAGTTCTGCCCTCCCAGCTCCCCAGGAGTATAGAGCTGGGAGTAACTCCTGCCCTCATGCCCTCAGGTTGTAGACCAAATGGGTGACACCTTCACAGCTCCCTGATCATCCTAATTCACACTCCCACATGTTTTTACTCACATTACCTGCCTCTCCACCCAACCTCCACAGCCTGACTCCTTCTGGAGCCCCCAGAACACCCTAAAGGAGGCTCAGTCCCACTTCTTGGGCTGATCTTGTGGAGGAGGCCAGTCCTGTAGCTCACAGAGGGCCCAACCCAATCTCTAGGTTGAGGGTGCCACCTCTATGGCTGTGACCTCTTAGAATTGGCATGCAGGCCTGTCTGGGAAGGGCTTAGCATTGGGGACTTGCAGAGGAGGCTACAGGGCTGTTGGGAGAGGGCCTCAGGGAATGGCAGGCAGTAGTGCAGGACTCTTCTGGAATAGGCAAGGGGCCAGAGCAGAGCCCTGTGTGGGAGAATTGCTGTGTAACATAGAACACACAAAATGGCATTCCCCTGAGACAGAGCCCAGGAATGCCAGTCTTCCATAACCACCTACCTGTGCACAAATGCAAATGACCCCATGGTCAAACTGAAGAACCACACATGTGCAGAATCAGGGTACCTCTGCTGATTCCATCACACAGTGTCTTCTTTGGCTCCTGAGACATTCTCTGCAGCTGAACTGTGACCCTGTGCATTGTCTTCAGCTCATCCACTACTTCACCTTCACTCAACACCACTGGAGTGCTTCCTCCCTGGTCTGAAAAATAATTTCCACATCACATTTACCTGCATGCTTTATGGGCCCCTCCTGCTTTGCTGAATGAACACCTCCTCCTCCCCTTTCAAGTGCTTCACAATTTCTAGATGTGGTCCAGGTGCAGAGCTTCCTCTGATTGCTCCACTTGCACCAGTGAACCCAAGAAGTGAGATTAGGGCAGCAGTATGTACCTGTCCCCTTTCCAGTGAGCTTTCCAAGTTCTTTCCACTGGCTTGTTGGACTTGCATGTTTGAAAACATTCATTTTAGCTCCTCCTCACTGGCACTTGGTATTTTCCTTTTAAGAAAGGTCTTTGCTCACCAGAAGGGTATCATCTAACATCCACCCTTGCTTTTATTTATGTTGCCAAGAGCTAGGTCCTCAGGTCTCACAAGTATGGATGCCTGTGCCCTCCCTCTCAGCATTCAGTAGAATCTCTTTCTTCTGAAAGTTTCTGTGGATTTTTCTGCATAGACTCAAGTGTGAGTCCACAGGAGGTGAGCAGAGCCAAAGCCCAGCTCTGCCCAGGGTTTTGGGTTCCTCAACAGGGATGTACCAGGGAGGCCACAGGAGAAGAGGGATGGGAGGGGCCAGAGGGTGAGTGGACCCTGAGGAGGACAGCAGCCCTGGATCTTGGAGGGGAGCAGAAAAGGCAGTGACTGGATGAGCCTCCATATCTGGGTTGTGAGTAGAATGGGCTCTGCCCCAAACTTACCAGTTCTGCTGCACCTCCCTAGGCACCATGTGAGTCTAGAAACCTGTTTGCAGAAGCCAACACTGCCATGGGTAGGGCTGGACTCTTGAACCTGTTAGCCCACCCAGACCTTCCTCAGAGCCAGGAACTGAGTGAGGTGCCCCTGGTTGTTGTTCTCTCACTTGTGACTTCAGGATCACTGCACCAAGTCTTGCTATAATCCCTGCTCAGGACTCACATGAATCACTTTCATAGCCACACCAGTCTTTCTATCACCCCTGGTCAGGACTCACCTGACTCGCATTCACTGGCCCAGTCTTTATATTACCTCTGATCTGGACTTACCTGGATTACATTCACAGGCATGCAGGGAACTGTTCTACCTCAGGTCCCTTCCTGGCCATACCCAGCCCAGGTCGCATGAGGCATCTACAATGAGGAAATGAGCAGCAACTGCCTGCTGTGGAATGGTTTGTTGTTTGATGCATTGATTCCATTTAATGCAGTGATTATGCAAAGGCTATTAAAGCAGGAATATGTAACCATTCCATGGTGAAGAGCTACAGAAATATGTAAAACTAGTTTACTGTACTCAAAACTAGCATTCTTTTCACCAGGAACATCCATTCATCTTGCACAAAGGTGCCTAGTGCCACAAATGTTCCCTTTGATCTGATTTTCTGTGTACAGAACAATAAGGAGCCTGAGCTCTACTGGGCAAGGTCACTCACCAGAAGACCCAGAGGAGACTACACACTGGTGGTTGAGGGTCACAAACCTGGAGAATCCAGGGGAGTCTGTTAAGTGGTGGGTGTGGGGCAATCACCAGAGAATGAAGAGCAAACTGAGAACAGAAAGGTAAGGGGCATGTGGTAATAGTATTTAGGGAAAATGAGCAATTGTGAAAGAGGAGCCCTTACCACAGGACTCAAAAGACCCTGAAAAATGATAGGGTATGTGAGGTTAAGAAAGAACCCAGAGAAGGCTGAGCACAGTTAGGCTCTATATGCTTACACACAGGAGAAAGATGAGGCTGAGAAGTTTGGCTAGCAGAACATAGCACATGGCTCAGAAGAGACTTAGAATTTCTGGGTTAGGGTACCCACCCAGAGGTCCAGGACAATACTGAGCACTGCTGGATGAGGTGCAATCACCCAGAGGATACAGAGGGGATAGGGTACGGGAGGGTACAGGGCACTACATAACAATACTCAGGGAAAACTTAGCTCCTGTGTGTAGGAGTGCTCACCAAAGAACTCAGATGACACTGAGCAATTATGTGTGAAGGGAGATTAAGGACAAGACACAGAGAAGACAGAGCACTGTCAGGTGAGAGTCGCTCACCTACAGGACCCAGAGGAGTTTGAGCAAGGATACCCTGGGGGAAGATAGAACAAGTCCAGAGAAGACTGAGCACTCTTAAGTGAGGGCCAGTCACCCAAAGGACCCAGAGAGGAATGAGCAAGGAATGGTTAGTGAACTGAGAAAAAAGAAACAGAGAAGACTGAGCACTGTTAGGAGAGGGATGCTCTTCCAAAGGATCCAAATGAGACTGAGTGAGGACAGGTTAGGTGAACTTAGCAGCTTAAAAAAAGAAGACTGAGCCATGTTAGGAAAGGGACAATCAACTAGAGTACCCAGTGGAATCAAAGAACACACAGAACTCAGAGCACCCTCTGCAATATTGGTTGAGGGGAGATTTACAGCAGAACTCAGAAAAAACTGTGCACTCTTGAGAGATGGTTATACATCCATAGGACACAGAATGCCGTATGAATTGATGGGAGAGGGGAGACATAGGGTGGGAAAAAAGAAGTTGGAGCAAATTTAGGTGAGTTGCACTTGACCATAGAAGCCAGAGAAGACAGACTTCTGTTGGAGAAAGTGTGCTCATCAAGATGACTCACAGTCTTTTACCCTTATCAAGAAATTCCCTTGGGCCAATGACACAGTCATATCAGGAATGGTAGAACAGTACTGCTTTTTCAAAGGTCTGGGGAAGTCCTCCATGATAATGGGAAATTGTCCTTGAACACACTTTACATTGTTCCATGAAGGTGTGCATTGTGCCTGACTCAGGTCCTAGGAGGTTTCCTTTCTTGTCAAAAGACACAGTCAGTGACATATCAGAGTAGATTCTGAAAATACTGAAATATATGCTTTCCATCAACTGTTCAGAATTATGTCAGTAATCCTGGGCATGCTACATTAACTAAGAACTCAGTCACTTGAAAAATGTGGTGGCAATTGTGGGTGATGAGTGGTGGAACAAAATCCTGAGTGCTGTGGGAATTGACATCCATTAGAGTAATCTAGGGTTTTTAGACATTGGCAAGGAGCCTGTCTGCAAAGCAAAAACAAAGGCCTAATGAAGTTGTTGATAAAATGAAGCATCTGCATCTCTTCAAGCTTAAACAGTAGCATTGGCCTTGACATGCAGATAAGGCCTGAGATGGTGCACTGATATTAGCTGGAATGGGACTAACCCAGATATTTCACTAAAAGAATCAAGTTGCTTAGGGCCCAGTGGAGAGTGAACCCTGCTGCCAGAAGTGTGCCATCCCACGAAATCCAGAGGGGACTGAGAACTGGTGGGAGAGGGGTGCTCAATCACAGAACTCAGAGGACCCTGAACAGTAGTGTGGAATGGCATATTAAGTACAAGACCCAGAGAAGACTGAGCACTGTTGGGAGAGGGATGCTCACCAACAGGATTCAGAAGATGCTGAGCATTAGTGGGGTATGTCAGGTTAAGACAGAACTCAGAAAAGACTGAGAAATATGCTTTTTATGATCACACACAGGAGCCAGAGGAGGCTGAGACACAATTGTATATGGGAAGTTAGCACATGACACTTAGGAGACTGAGCACTTCTGGGTGAGGGGCACTCACTCACAGGTCCTAGGATATACTGAGAACTGCTGGATGATGGGCACTTACACAAAGGACTCAAAAGATCCTGAGCAATGGTGGATGAGAAGAAGTTTATGGCCAAACCTAGAGAAAAAAGAGCAAAGATAGATATGTTGTTCTTGAT
Organism: Sciurus carolinensis; assembly: GCF_902686445.1. Taxonomy (NCBI): domain Eukaryota; kingdom Metazoa; phylum Chordata; class Mammalia; order Rodentia; family Sciuridae; genus Sciurus; species Sciurus carolinensis. Next base: position 19,237 of record NW_025920526.1, on the reverse strand, counting down.
TACAGGATTCAGGGGAGACCATGGTCTTCTGTAAAAGGCAATCTCACCTATAGGGTTCTGAGATTTTGGTACCTTTTCAAGAGTATTTTTCAGGCCAAAGTTTTAGTTAAATCATTTCCATTTCAAAGGTCTGAAGAAGTCCTCCACAATGATGGGAAATTACCCTTGGCCACATTTTGCACTGCCCCTTGAAAGTGTGCATTGTGCCTTACTCATAGGTTCTAGGAGGTTTCCTCTCTTAGCAAAAGGGAGCAGCCAGTGACATGTCAGAGAAGATTCTAAAAATAATTAAATATGTGTTTTTCATCCACTGTTCAGAAAGATGTCAGAAATCCTGGGCATACTACCTCAACCATAAGTTCTCAGCCACTTGAGGAATGGTGTAGAAATTATGGGATTGAGTGGTGGAAGGAGATCCTCAGTGCTCTGGGAATTGACATACTTTAATTGTCTTCGGTTTTCAGGCATTGGTGAGGAATCTGTCTGAATTTGTAACAAAGACCTACTGAGGTTGTTCAAAAGAGGAAGCATCAACATCTCTCCAAGTTTCCACAGTAATATGGCCTGGTCATTTAGATAAGGGCAGAGACAGTGCACTGACATTAGGCAGAATGGGACTCACATAAAACTGGGTTGCCTAAGGCTCAGAGGAGAGGGAGCCCTAATGGTACAAGTGTGGCCACCCAAAGTACAGGGGACTCAGAATCCTTAGGACAGGTGTGCTCTTTCACAGAACTCAGAGGACCCTGAACAATGGTGTGGGAGGGTAGATTAATGCAGGATGTAGAGAAGAATGAGCACTGCTGGGGTGGGGTGGTCAACCACAGGAGTCAAAATACACTCAGCAATGGTGGGGTACATGAGGTTAAGACAGAACCCAAAAGAGACTGAACAATGTTAGGCTACCTATGATCCCACACTTGAGCCAGATGAAGGTGAGATAATATTGGCTACAGAAACTTAGCAAGGGAACAGAGGAGACTGAGCACTGCTGGGTGAGGGTCAATCATCCAGTGGTCCCAGAGTACACTGAGCACTGCTGGATGAGGGGCACTTACAAAAGGACACAGAGGAGACAGAGTAATGTAGAATAAGGGACACTCAATAAAATATTCACAGAAAACTGAGCAACTGTGTGGGTGGGGTGCTCACCATGGTACCTAGATGATTGTGAGCAAGGATTGCTTTTGATTACCTGGAAGAAGACAGAGAAAGACTGAGCACTCTAAGGTGAGGGGCACACACCAACAGGACCCAGAGTGGAATGAGCAAGGAATGATTAGGGAATGCAGGAAAAGGAAACAGAGGAGACTGAGTACTGTTAGTTGAGGAGTGCTCACTCACAGAATCCAAAATAGACTGAGTAATGAAAGGTTAAATGAACAAGTAGTTTAAAAGAAGGCTGACCTATGTTAGGGGAGGGGCTATCACCAAGAGGATACATTGGAATCACAGCACTTTTAAGGGTGCTCACCCACAGGACTCAGAACACCTTGAGATGAGGGGAGATTTAGGGCAGGAACCAGAGAAGACTGAGAACTGGTGGGAGAGCAGCTCACCCAGAAAACTCAGAAGACCCTGTGCAATGGTGGTTGAGGAGGTTTAGTGCAGAACCCAGAGAAGACAGCAAAGATAGATGAAGTGGGCTTACTACAAGATCCAGGAGACAGAGGTCTTCTGCAAGAAGGGATTTCACCTATAGGGTTCATTATTTTTGGAACCTTTGGAGAGTATCCCTTGGGCCACAGTTTCAGTAACCACAGGTATTGTGGCAGTGGTCCCATTTCAAAGGTCTGAAGATGTCCTCCATTATGATGGAAAATTGTCCTTGGCTACATTTCACACTGTCCCTTGAATGTGTGCATTGTGACTGAATCAAAGTTCCTACAAGCTTCCCTCTCTTGTCAAAAGACAGCAGTCAGTGAAATATCAGAAAAAATCCAGAAAATATTTAAATATATGCTTTCCATCAACTGTTCAGAAAGATGTCAGAAATACTGGGCATGCTACATCACCCATAAGAACTCAGCTCCTTGAGGAATGGTGTGGAAATGGTGTAAAATGAGTGGTGGAATGAGGTCCTCAGTGTTTTGGCATTGACAGCCTTTAAAATTGTCTTGGGATTTCAAGCATTGAGAATGAACCTGTCTGATTGGCAGGCCAAAGACCTATTGAAGTTGTTGGAAAGAGGAAGAATCCACCACTCTTAAATTTTCAACAATTATGTTGGCTTGGACATATAGATTAGGCAAGAGATGCTGTACTGACTTTAGCTGAAATGGGATTCACTCACAGAATTCTTTAAACCAGGTGGTCTAGGTTTAGTTAGGAGGGAGAGTTAGGAGGGAGAACTGGTAGAACAAGTGTGAACATGCATAATACCCACAGGGGATAGAGCTCTTGTGGGAGAGGGGCACTTACTCAGAGCATTCAGAGGACCATGAGTGATGGTCAGTATGTGACGTTAAGACATGCCCCAAAAAGACCAGGCAACATTAGACTACCTGTGATCATGCACATGAGCCAGGAGAGGGTAAGATAAGGTTATCCAGGGGAACATAGCACATGGTACAGAGGAAACTGAGAACTGCTGGGTGAGGGGTCCTCATCCAAAGGACACAGAGAAGACAGAGTATTGAAGGGCAAGTTGCACTCCAAATTGATATTCAGGAAAAACTGAGCACCAGTGTACAAGGGGCATTCACCACAGAAAACATATGACCCTGAGAAGATTGAACACTGTCATTTGAGGGACACTAACCCAACAGGACCCATAGGTGTCTGAGCACGGGTTGCCTTGGAGAAACTGGAACAAGGCAGAGAAAAGAATGAGCACTCTAAGGTGAAGGATGTTCACCAAAAGGACCCAGAAAGGAATGAGCATGGAATGGCTAGGGAACTCAGACAAAGGAAACAGTAACTGAGAACATTAAGGTGAAGGATGCTCATACAGAGGACCCACAGAGATTGAATAAGGACAGGTTAGTTGAATATAGCAACTAAAACAAAGAAGGCTAAGCCATGTTAGGAGAGGGGCTATCACCAAAAGAACAGTGGAAGAACAGTGGAAACAGAGCACTACTGGGTGAGGGGTGCTCACCAACAGGATTCAAAGTATCCTGATCACTGTTGAATGAGGGGAGATTTAGGGAATACCCAGAGAATAATGAGCACTGATGGAAGAGGGGTGCTCAGTCACTCAGTCAAAGGACTCAGAAGACCCTGATCAATGATATTTTGAAGAGACTTAGGGCAGAAGCAAGAGAAGAAAGAGCAAAGACAGATGAGGGATGCTTGACTAAAGAATCCAGAGAACACAGAGATCTTCTGGGAAGGGGTTCTCACCTACACAGGGTTTAGAGATTTTGGAACCTTTTCAAGTATGCTTCAGTAACCTCAGATATTGTAGGAATGGTCCAGTTTCAAAGGTCTGAAGAAGTCCTCCATGATGATGGGAAATTGTCCTTGGCCAAATTTCACACTGTCCCTTGAAGATATTCATAGGGCCTGACTCAGAGCTCCTAGTAGTTTTTCTCTCTTATCAAAACAGAATAGCCAATGATATATCATAGAAGATCCTGAAAATACTTAAATATTTGATTTTCATTCAATGTTCAGAAAGATGTCAGAAATACTAGAAATGCTACATTACCCATAAGGCTTCAGACACTTGAGGAATGGTGTGGATATGTTGGACAATATGTGGTGGAACTGAATTCTCAGTGCTGTAGGAATTCACATCCATTAAAATTGCCTTGGATTTTCAGGCACTGGTGAGGAGACTGTCTGCATGGGAGCACCAAAGACCTATTTATGTTATTGTAAAGAGGATATATCCATACATCTCCATGGTTCCACAGTAGTTTTGTATTTGAAATTTAGATAAAGCCAGAGATGATGTACTGACATTAGCCAGACTGGGATTCACCCACAGAATTCACTAATAAAATTGGATTCCCTAGGGATCAGTGGAGAAGAAGCACTGGTGCTGAAAGTGTGTCCACCAAAAATACCCACAGGGGACTGAGCACTGGTGGTAGAGTGCTCACCCAAAGGACTCAGAGGACCCTGAAAAATTGTACAGAAGGGAAGATCAAGTCAGAAACCACAGGAGCCTGAGTACTTGTGGAATAGGTGTGCTCACCCACAGTACTCAGAAGACCTGAGCAATGGTGGGTATGTGAGGTTAAGACAAAATCCATAAAAGGCTGAGCAAGTTAGGCTACCTATGACCACACACATGAGCCAGACGATGGTGAGATAAGATTGGTTATTGGAGCACAGCACATGACACAGAGGAAACTGAGTCCTGCTAGGTGAGGGGCACTCACCCAGTGGTCCCAGAGTTTACTGAGCACTGCTGGATGAGGGGCACTCACCACGAGGACACAGAGAAGACAGAGTCCTGGAGGTTCAGAGGCACTTTAATACAATATTCTGGGAAAACTGAGCACCTATGTATGAGGGGTGCTCACCACAGGACCCGGATGACCCTGAGCAATGGTAAGTGAAGGGAGATTAAGGACAGGACCCAGAAAAGACTGAGCACACTCAGGTTAGGGACACTAACTCACAGGTCCCAGAGGAGTATGAGCAAGGATTGCCTTGGGGAACTGGAACAGAAAAGAGAGAAGATTGGGCACTCTAAGGTGAGAGGTTCTCACCAAATGGACCCTGAGACAAATGAGCAAGGAATGATAAATGAACTCAAAAAGAAGACATAGAGAAAACTGAACAATGTAAGGTGAGGGTGCTCACCCAAAGGACCCAAAGAAGACTGAGAAATAACAGGTTAGTCAAGTGTAGCAGCTTAAACAAGGAAGGCTGAGCCATGTTAGCAGAAGTGTTATCACCAAGAGGACCAAATGGAATCAGAGCAAAAGTGGGTGAGGGGTACTCACACACAGAACTCACATTACCCAGAGAATTGGAGAATGAGGGGAGAATTAGGGAAAGACTCAGAGAAGACTGAGCACTGGTGGAAGAGGGGTACTCACCCAGAGGACTCAGAAGACCCTGAGCAATGGTGGTTGAGATGAGGTTTTGTGCCGAACTCAGAGAAGACAGAGTGAAGATTGATAAAGTGTTATTTGACTATAGGATCCAGAGGAGAAAAAGGTCTTTTGAGAAAGCAGTTCTCACCTGCAGCACTCAGAATTTTTGGAACCTTTTGGAGAGTATCCCTTAGGTCAAAGTTTCAGTGACCTCAGGTATTTTGGGAAAGGTTCTGTTTCAAAGATATGAAGAAGTCCTCCATGGTGATGGGAAGTTGTCCTTGGGCACATTTTACACTGTCCCTTGAATGTATGCATTGGTCCTGACTGTTCCTAGGACATTTTCTCTCTTGTCAAAAGAGAGCAGCCAGTGACATATCAGAAAATACACTGAAAATACTGAAATATATGCTTTTCATTCACTGGTCATTGGGATGTTAAAAATAATGGGTATGTTTCATCACTGATAAGAGCTCAGCCACATGAGCAAAGGTGTGGACTTGGTGGACTATGAGTGGTGGAATGAGGTCCTCAGTGCTGTTGAAATTGACATACATTAAAATCCTCTTGGGTTTTCAGGCATTTTTGAGGAGGCTGTCTGCCTGGCAGCAACAAAGGCTTATTGAGATTGTTGGAAAGAGAGTATCCAAATCTTTCCAGGTTTTCATAGTCATGTTGACCTGGATATGCAGGTGAGGCCAGAGATGGTGTAAAGACATTAGCAGGAAGGGCGCTCACCCAGAGTGTTCACTAAGGGAACAAGTTGCTCAGGGCTCATTGGAGATTGAGCACTGGTAGGGAAACTGTGTCCACTCACAATACCCAGAGGTGACTGAGCACTGTATGGAGAGATGCACTCACCCACAGGACTCAGATGACACCCAGCGATGGTGTGTGAAGGAAGATTCCTTAAGGACAGAACCCAGTGGATTCTGGGAACCCAGTGGATTCTGAGCAAAAATTTCCTTGGGAACCTGGAACACAACAGAGAGAATACTGAACACTATTAAGTGAGAGGCAATCACCAAACTGACACATAATAGAATGAGCAAGAAATGGTTAGGTAACACAGAAAAAAGAAACTGAGGAGATTGAGAACTTTTAGGTGAAGGGGGCTCACCCACACGATGCAGATGAGATGAGACAGAGTAAGTTTAGGTTAGACAAACTTAGTGGCTACAACAAAGAAGGATGAGCAATGTTACTAGAGAAGCTATCACAAAATGTATGATCGCCCACAGCCCGCGGGGACAATCACAGCGCATACGCTCTTCTTGACCACAGGAACCAAAAGACCAAAAGGACCTTTATTAGAGGAAGTGTCTGCGTTATATAGCAAGCATAAGCCAATCAGAGTCAGTCTGAGATATTAGCCTATCAAGGATCAGTCTCCAGGCAGTTACAAGAATCGCCTCATATACAGCAGCCAATCAGAGTTACTGCCTGAAACTTGTTTATGAGTACGGCTTATTCTGGCAAGCTGCCAGGCGCCATCTTAGAGATCAGGTCAGGTTGCGGCTCTGGGGCCCTCAGAGTCCGCCCCTGACAAAAATGGACCCACTTATGTCTGAGCATTAATGAATAAGGTGTGTTCACCTCCAGTATGCAAAATATCCTGGGAAATGATGAGTGAAAGGAGATTTAGGGCAAAAGGTCTTTTGAGAAAGGACCTCAAAAATGCCTGAAAACCCAAGAGGATTTTAATGTATGTCAATTTCAACAGCACTGAGGACCTCATTCCACCACTCATAGTCCACCAAGTCCACACCTTTGCTCATGTGGCTGAGCTCTTATCAGTGATGAAACATACCCATTATTTTTAACATCCCAATGACCAGTGAATGAAAAGCATATATTTCAGTATTTTCAGTGTATTTTCTGATATGTCACTGGCTGCTCTCTTTTGACAAGAGAGAAAATGTCCTAGGAACAGTCAGGACCAATGCATACATTCAAGGGACAGTGTAAAATGTGCCCAAGGACAACTTCCCATCACCATGGAGGACTTCTTCATATCTTTGAAACAGAACCTTTCCCAAAATACCTGAGGTCACTGAAACTTTGACCTAAGGGATACTCTCCAAAAGGTTCCAAAAATTCTGAGTGCTGCAGGTGAGAACTGCTTTCTCAAAAGACCTTTTTCTCCTAAATCTCCAGAGAAGACTGAACCAAGTTAGATGAGGTGTCCTTGACCACAGGATGCAGAGGAGAGGGTTTCTCTCCAACATGTGTCAGAATTTTTGGATCCTTTTTAAGAGTGTCCCTTGGACAATGTCTCAGTGACTTGAGGGATGTTGGAAATGGTTCTATTTTAAAGATCTAAAGAAGTCCTGGATGATGATGGAAAATTGTCATTGGCTACATTTTACACTCTCCCTTGAAGGTGTGAAATGATCCTGATCCAGATGTGCTATGAGATTTACTTTCTGGTGAAGAGAGCAGCCAGTGACATGTGAGAGAAGATCTTGGAAATTTTTAAATATATCCTCTTCTTCCACTGGTCAGAGGGAAGGCAGAAATCCTGGACATGCTACATCTCTTGTAAGAGCTTAGCCACTTGAGCAAATGTGTGGAAATGTTGAACTAAGAGTGGTGGAAAAAGGTTCTCAGTGCTGTTGGAATTGACAACCATTAAAGTTGCTTTGTGTTTTCAGGCATTGGTGAGGAGGCTGTCTGAATGGCAGCACAGGAAACGTATTGAGGTTGTTAAAAAGAGGAGGTATCCACATTCTCCAAGTTTCCTCAATAGTGTGCTGGATATGCACATAAGGCCAGATATGGTGTACTGACATTAACCAGAATGGGACTAATGCTGAGAGTTCAAAAAAAGAGAACCAGGATGCCTAGAACCCAGTGGAAAGTGACCACTGGGTTTGAAGTTTGCCCACCCCAAAATACTGAGATGGGACTGAGCACTGGTGGGAGAGGGGCATTCACCCATAGAACACAGAAGGTTCTGAGCAAAGGTGTGTGAGATAAACTTAAGAATACCCAGAGTATTAAGAGTACCCAGAGAAGACTGAGAACTCCTATGTGAAGTGTGCTCAACCACAAGGCACAGGAGAATGAGTACTGCTGGCCTGGGGACATGGCTGAATGGACAGTTTATGTACTTAATATTCACATGAATGTAGCACTCACTCTTTTCCTTTTGTCCCCTCTTCTGATGTGACTTTGGGGCTGATCTGTGCCCTCATGGGATTTTCCCTGCCTCCTCTCCTCCCCAGTGTCCTCTCCCCATGCTGATTAGAAAACAATGTTCGACAGGATGTGGTGCCCTGCCTGGCTTCTCTCCTTAACTCTCATACAGTTTGTGATGTCATAATGGTGTAGGGGAGGGGCAGGCTCAGCCATTATTGCTACTCTTGGAGAGAGTGTGGGTCCCTCAGGACTGTCTGTGCCCCAAGTGTATCCTTTACGTGGACCTAATGACCTCTGCCTTCCCTGACTGCAGCCAGAAGTCTCATGAGTCTGTCTCCTGTTCTGTTTCTGACCCTGATGTCCCTGAGTTCTAGAAATGACTGGTTTGGAGGTATTGTCCAGGTTTCAGGGTTAGGGTCACAGTCACTGTTGAGACTGGCTAAAAGAGCCTCAGTTTCCCATCCAATCCTTGTTGAAACCAGGGGCCTCTTTGCCCCTCCTTGTCCATAGGCACCCCAGTCCTGATCTCTCACCATTGTTTTCTCATGCTCTGCCCTGGGAAACCCTGGGTCTTTGTTTCTCCCCTCCCCTTCTCCAGCACTTACCTGGCAAGTGCACATCTCTTGTTGCCTGATTCTGCTGAATCCCCACCCCAATATGCAGTACTGGGTCTTTTGACCCTGACAGCAGGAGTTACACAGGCTCCTATGAGCTCCTCATTGACAGGTGGGAAGAAAGTCCACCACAGGTTCTGAACCTATCCTTGCATGAGGGGTCCTCAGGCAGGTAACCTGTAACCATGCAGAGTCTGACCCTCCACCACAGACCTGCCCATAGTCCCCAGTGCACCAGAGTTGGACATGTTTGAATTATCACCCTGCTTTACCCACAAACTTTCCCAGGGACTGTGATTTTAGAGGAGGCTGAAATGCCTGGGTCCATGGGGAGGGAAAGGAACCCTGTGTGGTTGCAGGACAAAAGCATAGCTGAGGGTGCCTGATTCAGAAAGGCCCAGGTGCTCTCTCCTTCTTACTCCATATTCCTCCTCGCTCAGAGTTTATGAGTTTACCAAGAACTGCAGGGATCCTGGTGATGATTAGGGGATCAGTGTTCCCAAAACCCACATTCACAAACACCAAGCTCATTTGCTGATTTTAGATCCCAGGGGCAACCCTGGCCTGGACCCTGCCCAGAGTACCTCTCCCCTACAGCTCCTCCTGCTTGTCAGGGAAGGGAGAACCCTGGGGTTGGAATCCAGGGTACTTTCCTCCTGAAATACTCCCTAACACTGTTTATGGTTTATATGGAGACAGATTCTCTCTAGGATGCTCGAATATCTTCAAACTTGATCCTCCTGCCTTAGTCTCCTGAGTGGCTGGCATCATAATTGGGGCACCCTGCCAGACTCAGCCCACTTCTTATTAAATAGGAGACCTTCCTCCACAAGGGCCTGATGTTGGGAAGTCATAAGTGTCAGACCCACACTAAAGTCAGCCAGAAAGTATAGTGGGTCTAAGGTCACAAACACTCAAGTTCACTTGTGTGGTGAGTATAAAGCCTGTTTGGCCCCACTTACAGAAGGTCCAAGTCCAGATCCCTGAAGAGCTGCCCACCACTACCTGGGCTGGTAGGGCTCATGTGGCTGCCACATCACCTTCCAGCCCACACCAGAGGGAGCTCCAGGAGGGAGTGACCTGGTCAGTCTGGTCACACAAAACTCCCACAGTGGTCTTGGGCCTAGAAAGGAAGAAGGCACAAGGTGTTCAGTGAGGGTCCCATGATGTGGACTCCCTCAGCATTTCCCACTGGTGAGCACCCTCTGCAACTGAGGAACAATGCTTGTAGATCAGAAATTCTTTCCTGTCTGGGTTCTGCACCATCACCTGTCTCTCTGTTCTAACATGCACCACCAACTAGACTCTTGGCATCAAGTGCCCCAGCAGAGCCAGCATACTTACTCCCCAGGACTCTCTGCACAGCTCTGCCAGCTTGAGAGATTTTCTATAGTCCTTGGGAACTCTGATGGGGCTGTTTCCTCCCACAGCCTCCTCCAGGAGCCCATCCAAGACCCTCTATGGGACCAATCAGGTTAGGTCCCCAAGAGGGGGCAGTTGGAGTGAGTCCCTCAGCACAGGCAGGTGCTGGTTGGCAGGTAACATGTCCATGGCCTGGTTTGTCCCTCCCAGAGCCAGTTGCCAGAGGGGCCTACCTTCTACATTATGAAATTCAAAATCACAGGCTCCCACAGCCACAAGACCACTGCAACATCTCCTATAAGAGAGAGAGAGAGGGCTTACTGTGTTGTTCCCCTAAAGAACTCTCCCACCAAAGCTCTGCAAGGCAGAGCCCAGGGTTCTGATGGGAGAGTTCCACTGCCTGCTATGCTGAGAGCTCTCCTGCTTTTCACCTGACAAGTCAGAGAGAGGCCTGCACAACTGGGGTCCTTGCCCACAGACTGCTGAATGTTCAGGTAACATCTAACAAGGACTGTGTCCTTGAACACATTTTTTTCTAAACTCCTTTAAAACTGGGAATTTTCAAGAAGCCTCAAATAGATTTCTGCAGTCCTAACCATTGTCCCACTAACCTGCTCCTTGTTGTCTCTGCCAGGGCTTCCCACAGGCAAAGCCTACATGCCAAGGATGGGAGCCCTGGCCCTGAGGCTAGGAGAGTGCCACAGAACTCAGGGGACTGCATCCCCAGCTATGCTTTACTCCACCAGAAAACAGCCTCCAACTTAAATGCCCCTCTATGAGGTTGGGGACAGATTTACTGTATTCCCAGGAAGACCAAGCTGCTGTTCAATTTTATTTCCCATTTCATGTTGTTTTCCTCTTTTTCCTGATGCAGACCAGTCACAGGGTTCAATCTGTGGTGAATCAAGGTGTAGATCTCTGACCTGGACCCAAGACAGAATTTGACCAGGCTAGCAGGACTAAGATTCTCTGCTGAAGTCACTGAGTACAGCTCCCAGGGCCTATTCCAGGGATGCAGATAAAGATGGTCCCTGAAGCTGCAAAGCTTAGTCTTGTGTCCTGAATTTCTGTACTTAGATTCAGTGTTGACTTTATCACCACTCCTGATAAGATGGAAAGATGACTTTTATGACTCTGGTTCCAAAGAGCAACCCTAGTAAATCCTTCCCAGTTAGCACATTTGCCCCTCCACCCTGTTACTTGACCTTGGTTCTCTCTTTGAGCCCATTTGTGTCCTCTCTTTCCATTCCAGGGGGATCATTTTTGAACTGCTTTTCTGAAAGGGCAATTGGGTGTTTGTGACTGTGGCATGATCTGCAGGTAGAAAGAAGAGAGGCAGGGCAACCAGGTTAGTTTATGGAAAGTGTTTGCAGACAGAATAAAAGAATCCTGGAGAGAGACTGTCCCAAACCCCAGATGTGGGTACAGTCCAGGAGCTTCCAATCCACTAGGCAGCATCAACCCCAGGTCCTGTGGGGAAATCAGATGCCACCTCACAATTTGCCACATTAACCCTGGAATAGAGCCACCAGGCTGAACCACCATGCCTGCTCCTCATCTTCACCATGTACACAATTTTTTCATGGAGAGTTAACAACCCCAAAAGGTGCCTCATGCCAGGAATGGATTCTACACTGTGCCTTGCCTTCCTCAATAAATCTCTGCCTGTGTCTCTGCTAACAGGTCATGAAATTCCTCTGAGCATGTCAGGAACCTACAGGACTGAGTTGAAGTACCCTCTTCCTCCTGGGAACTCCATCTGATGATGATAGAATTCCATTACAAAAGTACATAGCCTGTTTCTGGCAGTGTCTACAATGTGGTGGTCCTGACCCTGGAGCCACCTACACCCCTGCTGTCCTTCCTGAGCCATGTGCCAGGCTATGAAGGAATGCACACAGCAGAACACTCACTGCCCCAATCTCTGCTATAGCTGGGACCTTGGCCCCCTCACCAGACCAGCCCCAGCCAAAAACCACAGATGCCAAGAACCCACCTGAGCTGACTGCTCTGAACTTCAGGTCAACTTCAGAGTGGACGTCCATGCTGCCTCTGTTTCTCTTTTTGTGCTCATGTGTTTAGGGGGTTTGACTGGTACATTCACTTTTTGGTTTTGCACACTTAAATGATACTTCTGGTGGTGCAGTGTTTGTCTGAAAGAAGGTTTTTTGCCTTCATACCCTCTACTCTCTCACTCTAAGCTCTGGTTATTCAAGTTACTTAGGGGACTGATCCCTAGGCAGCAAGTTAACTTACCGGCACTCTTCAATGGGAATTTGCTTTCCTAAATAAGCTCCTTCTCTAAAAACAGAGAAAGAAAGAAAATTCACTCTCAGACTGGGCACTGAAGACTTCTATAAGACCACATAGGATTCTAAAGTAGAGACTTGTGACCAAGTGGACTTAGTTTGTTTCAGGTGGTCACAGCATGACTGGGACCATGACTGTCCCTTCACAGACTTTACATATACATTGTTTTGCTTTGTCTCATGGCTCAGATTCAAACATAGGAGGATGTCTGACAAATTGGTTAATTTAGAATTGTTAGAGAAAATGAGGGTGTCCTCAAAATGGTAACACATGTAGGTTTTGTTGTTTTTGTTGACTTGCAGCTGGGCTGCTTGCCAGTCAGGAGCCTTCAGGAGTCACCACCCTGTGCAGCCCAAGCAGTCATGAGGTTTGTCTGACTTCCCTGATGGTGTCCCTCCTGTACTCCAGGCGTGGTGAGTAAGCCAGGTGTCCAGCAGACCTGCTAGGGACAAGAAGCCTCATCATGGGACTGTGTCAGAAGCTCAGCAGAGTCACTCTTCCATGATCCCTCGAGGGTGAGAGAGGCCATGGTCTGGCTGTGGTTCCATCTGAGGGGCCTACATGCCTTGGGCCCTGTCCAGCAGCACTGGGCCTGCACTGCTACCCCTGCTCTGGCATCCAGAAATCCAAAATTCTCCCCAAATACTCCCACAGTCTTGGATCCCCCTACCCAAGGGACACACAGTATGCTCTGGCACACTCATCTGAAGGGTCTCAGGCCACCAGATATTCAGGCACCTAATCAGGAATGTGGGTAGACTTGAGTTGAAATAAACTCCATTCTCTCTGGATTCCACCATCTGTAACATTTGTACCTGTGCACAACCAGGCACCAGTGTTTCCTAGTTCACACAAAGCCCCATTCTGTAGGGCAGGAGGAGGCCTAGCTTACTTCTGGGCCCAGCAGTGGGTCACACTTGACCTGGAGGCCTCCAAGCACATAGATGTTCAGGCAACGTGGGTTTGCTGTATGCATAACTATTGTGGTGACACTGTGCAGATGGTGTGTGCACTTGTGGAGTGGGTATATGCATGTGGGGTGCATGAGGAGTGTGTGTGTATGTGGAGAGTGCATTAGTGCATTAGTGTAAACATGGAAAGTGTGTGAGGAGTGCGTGGCCATGTGGAGTGTGCATGAGGATTGAGTGTGTATGCAGAGAGTGCTGAGGAGTTGAGTGTCCATGTGGAGTGAGTGTGCATGTGCAGTGTTCATAAGGCATGAGTGCATATGGAATGTGTATAAGGAGTTGCACGTGAATTTTGCATTAGTAGTGACTGTGCAAGTGGAGTTTCCATGAGGAGTGATTGTGCATATGAAAGCTGCATGAGGAGTTAGTGTGCATGAGGAATGAGTATGCATTTGGTGTGTGCATGAGTGTGTGTGCATGTGGAGTGTGCCTGAGGAGTGATTGTGTATGCAGAGAGTGCTGAGGAGTTGTGTGTCCATGTGGAATGTGTATATGGACAGTCCATGTGGACTGTGTGTGAGGAATAAGTGTTCATATGTGTTGTACAAGATAAGTGAGTGTGTCTGTGGTCTATGGATGAAAAAATGTGCATGTAGGGTGTGCATGAGTATGAGGATTGAGTGTCCATGTGGACAGTGCATGAAGAGTGAGTGTCCACAAAGGGTGTGTATCTTGAGTATGCAAATGGAGAGTTTCTGTGTTTGGGAGTGTATTTGGTGTGTGCATTCACAGTGTGCATGAGGACAGAGTGTGTCAGGGTGCCCATGAGAAGTGAGTAAGCATGTTGATGTCCATGTTGGCATTAAGGGTCCTGGGGGCCTGCAACCTGGTGGTGCAGTGTGCATCCCTGGCCACTCTCCAATCCAGAATTGCTCTTTTGGGCTCTGAAGTCTCTGAGCCTCACCCACCCTAGTTTCTTACTGCCTCCCACCCTGGACCTGGAGACCAGGCCTGGAAGGGTAAGGAAAAGCAGGGGTTCTGCCAGTATCTAACCAAATGCCCAGGGTGGGTGGTGAAAGGGAGGGGAGGCTGGGAGCCTCTGGATCTTTTCCATATTCCCAAGCCAGGCAGGGTGTGTGGGGAGTGCTGCCCCCAGCCCCATGAGATCAGAGACCCTGGCAGCACCCTCCCTCCCTTTCTATAGGAGGCCCTGATCCAGGTTGCAGGGAGAGACTTCTAAGAAAAAGGCATGGTAATTTCTGTGGGAAGAAGGAAGAGGTTTCTGGAAATGATATCTAGCTCAGTCAAGATTGGTGGAAAACCTGGGAATACCCCAGGCACTCTAGGTTGCCACTTCCTTTCTTTCCCTTCCCTTCCACAGTGAGTCACAGACCCAGGACTTTGGGGTCTCCAGGAAGATGCGGGTAGTGCTTGGGGAGAAGCACCCAGACATGGGTGAATTTCCATGGCAGGGCTCCAGTCTCAGCTGAAGGTGGGCACAGGGAAAGAAAAAGCAGGTCTGGGATGTGGGGATGGGTTGCATGAGGGTCAGGCAGGTGTGTAGGGTTCTGAAGGAGTCTGGGAGGTGGAGACCTAAGGCACAGGGTCCAGACAGGAGGAGGAGTCTGAAATGGTCTGGGAGGTGGGGAGTCAGCTAGCCCCCTTCCAAGCCCCACTCAAGACTGGCAATACTCTCTTGGGAAATAGAGTTAAAAAAAATCTCATGCAAGCCCAGAAACACCTTCCACAAAAAAAAGGGAAAGAAGAGTTTTAGCCTTAAATGAGAATTAACCCAGGACAAGAAAGGTTCACAACCATCTGCTAGAAGACTGCCTTGGAATCTGGCCCCCCATCCTGTGCCCAGCACCCATCAGGGCACACACACTATTGAGGTTCCTGCATCAAGACCTGCTGCAGAAGGCCTCCAAGTTCTCTCATTCTGGTCCCTGGATTTTCCTGTGAGCTACGGTCATTAATGGACTATCTAGGGTTCAGCTTATTGCAGGTTAAAGGTTTGAGAGTTCAGTTTCTGTTGCTGTGACAAAATACCTGAGGTGAACAACTCACCCAGAGAAAAGGTTTCAGAGCTTTTACCTCATGGTTACCTGATGCTGCTGCTCTGGTCTATGGTAGCATAGTACAACATGGCAGGACACTGTGGCAGAGGAGACCTATGCCTCTCATGGAAGCTGATATGCAAACAGTGGCAGGGCCAGGTCCTCCACCCACCAGGTCCTGCCTCCTAAGGGTTCTACCTGTAACAACAGTGCCACAAACTGGGGACCAACTTCAACAAATAGACTTCTAGGTATACTTTCCTCTGTACCTCAACAGGGCACAGGTGACCTCCTGAAGCATGGTGTCCAAGTACAGAGGTTCAGGTGCCATCAATGAAGGGACAATGGGTTAACAAGACTGCCGCCATCTCTCCCTCCCATGTTGCTGGTGCCATTATTCTTGCCCCCCAACAAACCATTTTACAACCTAGACCGTTAGTCCACAAACTTTCTCATCAGTCTTTGTTCAGACTGTAATTATCCCACAAAATTCCACTAATTGGGAATACCTCCCAGCCATTCTCTGTCTCATTCTCTCTCTCTCTCTCTCTCTCTCTCTCTCTCTCTCTCTCTCTCTCTCACTTCAGGGCAGATACTCTGGTTGTTTGCTTAATAAAATTACTTGTGTGAGTTCCCACATGTGAAGTGGTTTTCAGGGTGCTTTAAATCTTTCTGTGTGCTGTCAGGTACTGGTCTCCAACTGGATCAAAGGATTGGATACCCCTTTGCACAGACAGACTTGGCAGTACAATCCAGTTGAACCAGGCTTGAGGTGGGGCCACCGTGGTTGAACCCCTCCCCTGTCCTCTTACAGTCTGAATGTGCAATGCTCCAAATTCATGTTGATGCCTCAACCTCAATGCGATGTTTTCAGGAGGGCCTTTGAGAGGTACTAGGTAAGGAGCATGGAAACTTTCTGCATGCCTCATACTCATGTCCAGTGAGCTCCCTGCCCCAACCACAGGTGAGGCACAGTGGAGAGACCAGACTCCGAATCTGCTGTACCTTGGTCTTAGACTCCAGCCCCCAGAACCCAGGGCATGAAATTCTGTTGTTTATGAGCTGCCTGGTGTGGGATTTGTTGCAGAATCCTGAAAGAACTAAGATATCTGGCACTGGGTGTGGACTGTCTGTACAAATGCGTGAAATACGGAGGTGGATTTGGACCTGAGTGGAGGGGAGGAACTCAAGGAGATATGAAGTGCATGCTGGGTAAATCCACGTTGCCACATACAGACCTTTGCTAAGAAAAGACAGGTGCAGAGGCGGGCCAAGATGGCAGACTAGAGAGCGGCTGCATTTCACGTTGCTCCAGGACACAAGATTCAAAAGAGGAGATAGTGAGAGACTTAGGGCCAACTCAAAACCGCCAGGTGAGTCTCTCCAGTTGCAGAGGCGTCCCGGATGGGGCGGTAGCCCCGGAATGCAGGGAATTTGTGAAGTAGAGTTGCTCGGCGAGACGCTCCTCCCCCCGCTGGAGCGGTAAACACGGACAACTGGAATCATCGTAGAGGAGGTGGCTCAGCACAGCGCTTGGACTCGAGCAACCACTGGGGCTCTGGGCGGCTGCCTGAGGAGGAGCTGCGTGGCGAGCTGTTTAGACCCAGAACGACCGCTTCTGAGCACCGGGGGGTTGCCCGGAGGAAGAGGAGAAGCCCGGCGGGTCGCTTGGTCTAGGAGTGACTGCATCAGAGCAACAGGCGGTTGCCAGAGGAGGAGCTGCGTGGTGAGCTGTTTGAACTCAGAGCGAGCGCTGCTGAACACCGGGGGACTGCCCAGAGGAAGAGGAGGAGCGCGGCGGGTTGCTTGACCTAGGAGTGACTGCATCAGAGCTACAGGCAGTTGCCAGGGAGGAGCTGCGTGGCGAGCTGTTGAACTCAGAACAACTGCTCCAGAACACTGGTGGCCTGCCTGGAGAAGGAGAGTGGTGGGACGCTTGGTCTAGGAGTGACTGCATCAGAGCCACAGGTGGTTGCCAGAGGAGGAGGCAAGTCGTGAGTTGATTGCACTCAAAGCGACCACTCCTGAACACTGGTGGCCTGCCTGGAGGAGGAGCGTGGTGAGTCACTTGGTCTCGGAGCCACCACTCCTGAACACATGGGGGGGTAACCCGAGGAGGAGGAGGAGGAACAGGGCGGGTCACTTGGACTTGGAGTGACTGCCTAGGGCTACAGGTGGTTGGCAGGAGGAGGAGACGTGAAGTGAGTTGCTTGGGCTCCTAGTGACTGCATTGGAAACCGGGCGGCTGTCCGGAGGAGGAGGTGTGTGGCGGGTCTCTGGGGATCAGAGCTATTGTACGGGGCTCAAGGTGGTGGCTCAGAGGAGGGGCTGCATAGCCAGGCGACTGGTGCAGAGCAGGGTGCCAGGAGCTAGGTGGCTTCTTGCTGGAAGAGCCGCACAGAGACACGCCTAGGGGTGGAGCGAAGTTTCCAGTGCAGCGGGCAGATTCTCTGGGAGAGGCAGCATGAGGAGACTCGCCTGCAAAGGGTGAGGCTCCCAGGCCCAGGACATAGGTCCAGGCCCCTGGGATCATTGCAGAGTGAGATAGCCCAGCCCAGGTAGTAGTTGTAGATTGAGGGGAATCTCTAGGAGGGCAACTGACCAGCGAGACATCCCCACCGAGTGAGTCTTCCCAGCCAGGGGAGGTTTTCCCACAGGGACGGTAAAACCAGAGACACAGGCACAAACAGGCCTTGCCTCAGCCCGCAGTCTAGTTCCCCATTGGATGACCATTGGTCAACAAGTGGAGGCACCTCTGCCCACTAGCAGGGAATATACGCCACCTGAGGGTCACCACAACTAGAGAGGGAGATTCTTCATGGTGCTCTGCATTATCAACCTCCTCCAAGACTTCAGGCTACTGAAGGATAAGAGGGGATATACTAGCAATCTTCAGGGATATTATAAGTTCATAGAGGAAATCTGCAATATCTTAATGACCCACTGATACCTGAACAATATGAGAAAACAAGGGAAGAAAATGCCCCAAACAAATCTAGATGTTACATCAATAAAATCCAACAACAGCATGGCAGAAGAAATGACAGAAAGGGAGTTCAGAATGTACATAATTAAAATGATTAGGGAAGCAAAAGATGAGATGAAAGAGCAAATGCAGGCATTGAACAGTCGCACCAATCGACAGTTAACAGAGCAAATTCAGGAGGCAAAAGATCATTTCAATAAAGAGTTAGAGATATTGAAAAAAAACCAAACAGAAATCCTTGAAATGAAGGAAACAATAAACCAAATTAAGAACTCCATAGAAAGCATAACCAATAGGATAGAACAGCTGGAAGACAGAACTTCAGATATTGAAGACAAAATATTTAACCTCGAAAACAAAGTTGAACAAACAGAGAAGATGGTGAGAAATCATGAACAGAATCTCCAAGAACTATGGGATATCATGAAAAGGCCACATTTGAGAATTATTGGGATTGAGGAAGGCTTAGAGAAACAAACCAAAGGAATGAACAATCTATTCAATGAAATAATATCAGAAAATTTCCCAAATCTGAAGAATGAAATGGAAAATCAAGTTCAAGAGGCTTATAGGACTCCAAATACACAAAATTACAACAGACCCACACCAAGGCACATTATAATGAAAATATGTAACATACAAAATAAAGACAGAATTTTAAAGGCTGTGAGAGAAAAGAACCAAATTACATTCAGGGGGAAGCCAATACGGATATCAGCAGATTTTTCAATCCAGACCCTAAAAGCTAGAAGGGCCTGGAACAACATTTTTCAAGCTCTGAAAGAAAATGGATGCCAACCAAGAATCTTATACCCAGCAAAACTTACCTTCAGATTTGATGATGAAATAAAATCATTCCATGATA
>NW_025920525.1:0-64345 GCF_902686445.1 Sciurus carolinensis | reverse complement strand
CTCTTTCACCACTTCTCAACATTTTCCTTGAAACTCTAGTCAGAGCAATTAGACAGACCAAAGAAATTAAAGGGATATAAATAGGAAAAGAAGAAATCAAACTACCCTATTTGCTGATGACATGATTATATATTTAGAGGAACCAGGAAATTCCACCAGAAAACTTTTAGAACTCATAAGTAAATTCAGTAAAGTAGCAGAATATAAGATCATTGTTCATAAATCTAATGCATTTTTATACATAAGTGATGAATCTTCAGAAAGAGAAGTTAGGAAAACTACCCCATTCACAATGGCCTTGAAAAAAATAAAGTACTTGGGAATCAATCTAACAAAAGAGTTGAAAGACCTCTACAGTGAGAACTACAGAACACTAAAGAAAGAAATTAAAGAAAACTTTAGAAAATGGAAAGATCTCCCATGTTCTTGGATAGGCAGAATTAATATTTTCAAAATAGCCATACTAAAAATGTGTTATAGAAATACAATGCAATTGCAATTAAAATCCCAATGATGTTCCTTACAAAAATACAGCTAGCAATCATGAAATTCATTGGGAAGAATAAGAAACCAAGAATAGCTAAAGTGATCCTTAGCAGGAAGAGTGAAGCAGGGGTTATTGCAATACCAGATAATCAACTATACTATAAAGCAATAGTAACAAAAATGGCTTGGTATTGGTACCAAAATAAAAAGGTAGATCAATGATACAGAATAGACGACATGGACACAAACCAAAATAAATACAATTGCCTCATACTAGACAAAGGTGCCAAAAATATGCAATGTAGAAAAGATAGCCTTTTCAACAAATGGTGCTGGAAAAACTGGAAATCTGTATGCTGCAGAATGAAACTAAACCCCTATCTCTCACCCTGCAGAAAAATCAACTCAAAATGGATCAAGGACCTCGATATCAGATCAGAGACCGTTCATCTTATAGAAGAAAATGTAGGCCCAAATCTTCAACACGTGGGCCCAGTATCAGACTTCCTTAATAGGACATTCATAGCACAAGAAATAAAAGCAAGAATCAATAACTGGGATAGATTCAAACTAAAAAGCTTTCTCTCAGCAAAGGAAACTATCAGCAATGCAAAGAGAGAGCCTACAGAGTGAGAGATAATCTTTGCCTCCCATACTTCAGATAGAGCACTAATCTCCAGAATCCATAAAGAACACAAAAAGCTCTACACCAAGAATGCGAATAATCCAATCGACAAATGGGCTAAGGAAATAAATAAACACTTCACGGAAGAAGATCTACAAGCAATCAACAGACATATGAAAAAATGTTCAACTTCTCTAGTAATAAGAGAAATGCAAATCAAAACTACCCTAAGATTCCATCTCACCACAATTAGAATGATGATTATCAAGAATACAAGCAACAATAGGGGTTGGAGAGGATGTGGGGGAAAGGTACACTCATACATTGTTGGTGGGGATGAAAATTAGTGCAACCTCTCTGGAAAGCAGTGTGGAGATTCCTCAATAGCTTGGAATGGAACCACCATTTGACACAGGCTATCCCACTCCTCAGTCCTATACCCAAAGGACTTAAAAGCAGAATACTACAAACATGCAGTCACATCAATGTTCATAGCTGCTCAATTCACAATAGCCAGATTGTGGAACCAATCTAGATGCCCTTCAATTGATGAATAAATAAAGAAACTGTGCTATATTTATACAGTGGAATATTACTCAACCATAAAGAATAATAAAATTATGGAATTTTCAGGCAAATGGATGAACTGGAGAATATCATGCTAAATGAGATAAGCCTATCTCAAAAAACCAAAGGAAGAATGATCTTGCTTATAAGTGGATGATGACACATAATGGGGGGGAGGGGGAAGGAATGGAGGAAGAGGGACTGTATATAGGGAAAAGAGGGGTGGTAGGGGTGGGGGATAAGAAAAAAATAACAAAATGAATCAAATATTACCCTATGTAAATGTATGGTTACACAAATGGTATGCCTTTACTCCATGTACAAACAGAGGAAAAGAATGTATTCCATTTGTTTACAATAAAAATGAATTTTAAAAAATGCCATTACTCAAAATAATGCCAACAATGCAGTTAGATAAGAAGACATACATTGCCAGATAATTTTAGTATATTTCCTGCATACACTTCATATTGATAATATTTAATCTTCATACAAATCAATAAATAAAGACAATATTTCAGTACAGAGAAGAAAAGGTTAAACTTTAAAGCAGCAAGCTTATTCAATTGAGTATCAAAATACTTAATAAACTTAAGAAAAAATCAAATTTCTTATAAAAGAAGCAAAAATTGGGGTTACAACATGATAGAAAATATTTATCTATCAGAATGATTAACATGAACATATAAACATACTAAATATTGTTTATGATATCAGTGCAGTATGCACCCTGATGTGATACTGGTACAACCACTATGGAAAAATATGTGGTGTACTTTAAAACTATGTCTCATGACCTAAACATCAAACTGCAAGTAACTATATTTCAAATATAAATATGTATATATCTTTTATGTGATTAAAAATGGGCATTCATAATAGGATTATTTATTAGAACCTAAAAACTATGAATTACCCAAAATTTCCCATCGATAACAGATTGAATAAATAAATGTATACGTATGATGTTGTACATTTTCTCAGTGAAATATTTTTATGATTATACTTAATAATAATATATGGTATGCTTACAATTTGCTGAGGAATTACAATTCAAATATCTCTGCACAAAATATGAGTATATGGGGTGATGGATATATTAATTAGAAGATTTAGCATTATGAATTGTATGCACATATCAAAACATCACACTGCAGTTCAGAAATACAATGGATGGAAGTTGAAACAATGGTGGAGGGTGGCAAATCTTGATGTCCTCAAAATGCAGAAAGGAAGCAAGGAATGAAAAGCAGAATTGGGAAGTTGGTGACAAAATATATGCTCTAAGACTCAACATTACAAATTCTGAAACTTGGAAGGCCTTGGAGATGGGTATCAGAGTAGAAAATAAACTCATAGTCCCCTAACTCCCAACCTGAACAAAGGTAGGGGTATAGGGGAGGGACAATAAAGAGAGAAAGAGGAAAGTAGAGGGAACAGAAAAATGCTTAAACTGTACCAGTTAAAACATTTGGAAAGGCAGACAAAATTTAAAATATGACAGAATCAGCAGGGTTCTTAAAACACAGCAAATATTTTAAACTCAAATCATAAAAAGAAAGCTGAGTGAGAGGTCTGCAGCCATCTTTGGATTCCTTAGTCGACCACTGACCTCCTTTAAACAACAGGGTTTTTTCCCCTGCCCAGACAGCCAGGAATTAAACCATAGGGAAATCCCCTGCAGTGGGACCACTTAAGAATTCAGCCAGAAAGAACTTCTAGAAGGACAACTCAAAGCCTGCTAAAACTCCCTCTCCCTCATTCTGAACAAGAGGAAGGGAGTGGGGTGCACACCTGTATAAAAATGCACCTAACCCAGCACTCTTCTCAGCCTCTGCAATCCAGACAGAGATAGAAAACTCTATGCAGTTTCCACTCAACTCAGAGAAAGAGAAACAAAGCAGCTTACACCTCCAGGAGAGGAAAGTGGATTCATTAGGACCGAAGAATCTTCAACCAGTAATGTTGTGGGGAGGCACCATGAGAAGCCTAGCAAATGACCCTGGGATCATGGAGCCATACCAGAGGGAAGCTGCCTGAACATATTGTGATATAGAGACCCAATTCCTGAATGATGGCAGGTGTAAATAAGTTTCTAGGATAAGTTCCCTGAACACCCTAGGAAATTTATGCTGAAGATATCTGCGAAGATAGTCAGAGGAAATTTAATTAAGGCTGAAAATTACTAGAGCCTAGGCAACAGGAAGTATCTGCTTCCAGTCTCAACTGGAAACCAGCCAGAAGCATGATCTCAACAATATTCAGTCATCAAGAGACTCACTTCACAGGTATTGGCACCCAGACTGAAGGTGAAAGGATGGATAAAGACATAACATTCACATGGGACTCCTAAGCAAGCAGGAGTAGCTATTTTTATATCAGATAAGTGGATTTAATTCAACATTATTCAGAAGAGACAAAGAAGGTCATTCCATACTGCATGTGGAATTGTACATCATAATGTGTAATAAAAGTAAATATCTATGCCATGAACAATGGAGTATCTATGTCATAAAGCACACATTTCTCAATATGAAGAATCAATTAGACTATGTTACAATACTGCGGGATGGCTTTAATCCACATTTCTCACCACTGTATTGATCATGCAAACAAACTAAGTAAATATTCTACAGAATAAAAACTATGTGTAATCATAGGGACCAAAAAGACATCTATAGAATATCTTATCAATAAAATAACTTTAACATAGCACAAGAAATATTTTCTAACTGAGACAGTGATTTAGGTTACAAACTAAATCTTAGCAAATACCAAAAAATAGATTTAATATCTTGTGTTCTATCAGGCCATAATGGGATGAAAGTAGAAATCAATAATCTAAACAGAAATCATCATAATTACTGGATGTTAAATAATACACTTTTGAATGATCAATAGATAGTAGAAAAATTTAAGGGAAAATAAATGTGTTTTTAGAAATAAATGAGAGTGGTGATACAATATATCAAAATTTCTAGGACACTATGAAGGCAGTTCTGAGAGGAAAGTTTATATCATTTAGTTCATACATTAAAAGAATAGAAAGATACCAAATAATCTAACATTACATCTCAAGGCCTTAGAAAAAGAACAAACCAACATCAAAATCATCACAAGATGTGAAACAATCAAAAACAGCCAAAATCAATGAAACTGAGAATAAAAAAATAAGATCAATTAAACAAAGTGTTGATTTTTTAAAAGGAAAAATAGGTCCATCAATCCTTAGGCAAACTACCAAAATAAAGTGTGACAAACATCAAGTTAATAAAATTTGAGATAAGAAAGAAATATCACCAGAGATACTACTGAATTCCATGGGATCATCAAAAAATATTTTGAAAATTTATACTCCAAAAGACTAGAAAATCTTGAAGATATTGATAAATTCCAAGGGACATATGGCCTGTACATATTGAAACATGATATAGAAAACAGATCCATATCAAATAAAGAGATTCAAGTATCTATCAAAAGGCTGCCAAGAAAGAAAAGTCCAGGACTAGAAGGTTTCTCAGTGAGTTTTCCCAGATATTTAAAGAACTAATAACAATCCTCCTCAAATTATTCAATGAAGTAGAAAATGAGGGAACAGTACCTAACACATTCTATGAAGCCAGTATTATTCTGACTTTAAAAGTGGGCAAAGAAAATGCAAGAATGTTCAGAGAAGAAATGTTTGGGTTATAAGAGCCTTAAACCAATTAGTGATTTTACCACCTGATAGGATTAATTGAGTGGTAACTGAAGGCAGGTAGGGAGTGGCTGAAGGATGTTGGACATTGGGGCATGACTTTGGGATATATGTTTTGTATCTGGTGAGTGGACTTTCTCTCTCTCTCTCTCTCTCTCTCTCTCTCTCTCTCCCTCTCTCTCTCTCCTAATAATTATGAGAGCAGCTTATCTCTTCCACACAATTCTTCCATGATGTTCTGCTTCACTTCAAGTCCCAAGGAATGGAGCCAACTTTCTATGAACTTATACATCTGAAACCATAATCCCTCAAGTAAATTTTTCCTCTTCTACAATTATTATGGTTGGGTCTTTTAATCACAGTAATGAAAAAACTGACTAAAACAGAAAGAAAACTACAGACCAATATCCTTGATGAACATAGATACAAAATTTCTAAATAAAATATTGGAAAACAGCATAGAAAAGCACATTAAAAGATCAAGTGCATCACAGTCAATTGGGATTTATCCCAGAGATGCAATGTTGGTCAACATATGGAAATCAGTAAATGTAATAAAACACATAAATAAATATAAGGGTAAGAATCATGTGGTTATTTCAAGAGATATAGAAAAAGCACTTGAAAAAGTAGAACACACATTTTTAATATACTAGAGAAACTAGGGATAGAAGAAAATTACCTACACATTGTAAAGGGTATATATGATAAACCTAAGGCAGGCATTATACAAAAGGAGAGAAATTGAAAGCATTTCTCTAAAAACAGGAAAAGCAAGCATGCCCACCATTCCCACTATTATTCAGCATAGTCCCTGAAATTCCAGTCAGAGCAATTAGGCAAAAGTAGAAAATTAACTATATATAGAAAAAGAAGAGTTCCAATTATTTCTGTTTGTTGAATTAATGATCCTATATTTAGAATAACCAACAAAATCCACCAGAAAACTTTTAGAATACATAAATAAATTGAGGAAAATAGCAGGATATAATGTCAACACCCATGAATCTATGACATTCTTATCTACAATGATTAATCTGCTGAAAAAGAAATTGGGAATAAGATACCATTCACAATATTCTCAAAAATAAATAAAATACTTGGGCATCAATCTAGGGAAAGAGGTGAAGTACTTCTACAGTGAAAATTAAAGAACACTGAATAAAGAAATTGGAGAAGATCTTAGAAGAAATACAAAATTGGTCTGGGGATGTAGTTCAGTGTTCAAGTGCCCAGTGACCTCCAAATAAGAAAAACATGTCATATGAGTTACTGGTTGAAGTTGAGCTACGTATAAAATATCCAAGAAAAAAGAGTTATTAGAATAGTAAGAATCTACTGCAGGGGTCAAGAGGAAAATTACTTCTGGAAATAGAAATTAGAGATAAATGAAGTAAAAGGGATATATATATATATATATATATATATATATATATATATATATAGCTAAAACTTTTGAAAAAACCTATAGAATAAATGAAGGTCATAAAATATTTGTATGTAAGAGGAAAATGAAGACAGATAAGTCAAAAAATTTAAATAACTCAAAACTAAGATGGAGCTATGACAATAAAAGATCAGCTCTTGATAAGGCATGTGGCATTCATCGCTGACCACTTCTATGAAGTGACATCCTTCACTATGCCCTTGGGACTAGTCACAATTCTACATTTCCCAAACATGTATTTAGCATTTATCCATTTAAAAAATGTTAAATGATACATTATGATTGTACACATTTATGGGTCACACATATTTTGATTTGTGTATAAACATTAGGATACTTAGAAAATCTATTACCTGAAATGTGAATCAAGTCTTGTTTTGGGGACATTCAAATTTATGTTTTCTATTTTGAAATACATAAATTATTGTTGACAACATTCACCCTCCTATGCTAGGAACCATGAGTACTTAATCTCTCCCATATGCTGTGAGAGCATACAGGATAGATTATAATCTTAGTCTAGAGACTGAGAAAAAGTTTTCTCAATTGGATCACAAATAGATCAAATTACAAAGTGTTTGTAATAGGCAGGTGAGAAGAAGTGCAAATATTCTTTCAGGAAGATGAAAAGGAGTGATAGAATGTCCTCAGAAAGACAGCATAAATTATAAGAGTCACTGGCAAACATTACTGGAAAATCATGGAATGCATATTAGGCTGTGCACTAATGGAGATAATGTTACAAAAAAGGCAAGGGCCAAACCACATATGTTCCTGTCATGTATCTTAAAGATATCAGTAGAAATATTTTAGCAAAAAATTCATTAAAGTTTTGAAGCAGTGTACTTATCTGGTGGGGGACATTTGTATTTCTATTCCATAATACTATTTTGCTGTAGTCTGGAAAGTAAGTTCAATGACAAAAGATTGTACTTAGTGAAATGACTAAGAAAACAGCTCTTCAGGAGAAACTAGGTGGAATTGTCTACTTGGTGTAAGAAGAGATGTAGAAGAGGGAATGATTTCCAATTTTGAGGACTTGAAATAGGCAGAAAACACACATCATGTAGGCTATAAGTTTTTTAAAGTGTTGAATAAAAATTCTAGAAACCAAGAGGTGTCTCAGAGAGAAATTTTTTAAAGGATTCATTGAGTATAAAAAATGCTAGAGAAAAGGATTGGTCCTGAGACACATTCCCTAAGCCACCAGAATTATGGATAAGAAGCACTTGGGAAATTATCTTCCAGCTCTAAAAGACCAGAGTATTTTATAATGGAAGTTTATGGAGAAGAACATATATTGCTCATATTGAACCTATGTTGGCTCCAGATGAGAACAGAAGGACAATGCAAAGTTAGGAAATTTTGAGGATAGGACAAGTTTGGGAATGTAAGAAGAGCTGCTGCTCCTTGACTGGTAGGGAATGTAAAGCACCTTGATGTGCATGCTCCTGGGACTTTGAATGGAGGTTTGAAATGTAAACTTAGAAGTTAGGAGCAGTTCTTTTTGCTCTGATTTCTCTGTTCTTTTGGAACTGTTAGTTGAATTGCTTTCTTAACATCTCCTCTCTTCCAATCTCTGGCTTATAACAAAATTAAGACATCTCATTGTTTTATCAGTGGAAATTGTAATTTTGTGCTTCTAATGTAGAAACTAGATATTCAAAAGTATGAATCAATAATACAGGGAATACCTTTCACTTTCCAAATTTACCTTGGGGCAGAAGTTTTAGTGTGAATTATGGATGCCTTGAAGCTGAGATGTCCTTTACAAGTGTAGACAAAGAAGTTCAGAAGAAAATGTGGCATTCAATATATATTTAAGTTCATTTCCTAAATTGAATACATAAATGATTGAATAAAGAAGGCATTGAATGAGTTTATTTGTTACCAAGAGAAGCAGAATGTACTCACTGGTGAATATTAGAAATTGCACAGATAACTAAGTTACTTGTCATATGTCATCTGGAAATATCAATGAAAGATTTAAAATAAAATAATTATATATCACCAATAAAAATGTGGAAAAATAAAATAAATTGGAAAGGAAGTGCAAGATTTTATGAAATCATATTGAGTCCAGATTTTCTTTAAAATTGCAACACTTTCTCTGAATGCCTGATACACTAGATTCACTGGAATTTTATTCATTCACATGACTATGTAAATTTCATAATGTTATGAGTGGACTTTTTATATATGTTACTTCCAGTCTTGTCTTTAGAACATACCATGGAAATATGAGATAAGTGGGATTTGTAAGGAAAAAAATATTATTTTTATTATATCATCATGAATAAATTCATAAGAAAAATGTAATTAAAATATGACATCTATTAAGTATAAAAAGTGCATTTATAGATTATATGCCTATCAGAATATTTCTTTCTTTATATCTTTATTTATTTATTCTTATGTGGTACTGAGGATTGAAGCCAGTGCCTAACACATGCAAGGTAAGTGCTCTTCCACTGAGTCATAGCCCCAGACCCAAGAATAATTTCTATAAATTATCATTCACTAATGTTATCCATTATTCAGTAGTATTTCTTACAAGTTGTATATTATTTGAATTCATCTTTTTCTATTCTACTTGCTGAGACATTAAATATAATATTTTAAGTATAATGATATCATATTGGAATATATATTTTTTCAATTCAAATAAAATATTCTCCAATTTTTTAATCAATTTTTTCCTTCCATAATTTAATTGACTGAAAATAGGGCATACTACTAGTATATATCAGCAATTTATGATCTTTCAATAGAGGAAAATTTATGTTTTGATTTTCAAAATTGTTTTCAAGGATAAGGGCATCTTATGTACAGAGACATTAAGGTATTTATTCTACAGTACATTTCTTGGGCATGCAATTATTTCAAATATTTCCTTATGGCACATTGTTGAATGTGGGTTATTTTAATCTCCTAGTACACTGGAATGCAACCGCACTCTCTCTTCAGATCTACCAATATGTGATTACATATTTAAGAGCTGTAATGGTAAGAGCATATATATTTATTATCATTAAATTCTTCAAATACATTGATTTCTTTATCAGTCTACATTGACCATCTTTGTCATTTTATATCGTGACTGACTTAAAGCATTTTTCTGATTAATACATGGCAATTACCTTGCATTTTTGTTTGGTTTGGTTTCAAATTTCATGGAATCTTTTTCTCTATACTTTCACTTTCCAACTTTGTGCATCCTTCAGTTGGCATGAGTCTCTTGTAGGGAATGTGCAGATAAATATTTTTAAATCTGTTCAATCATATTGAGTGGAGAATCCAATCATGTTTTTACATATATTTCAAAAGACAGATGTTCCAGTTTCAATTTTCTCTAATAAAGCCTCCAATAAAAGAGGAGAATATCTTCGATTATTATCAATAGTGAAAATTTAAACTTCTTAATTTAATTGGAATTTAACTTATAGTTATATATTATTTATTGCAGACATTGAAAAAATAAATTTTGTCATAGTTTCTTATCCTATTACCTAATAATAATGTCTCAAGTTTTTCACTGAATAGTTATTCAGCACTACTTGTCAGACATCAGAGTAACAAAGATCATCACCATTACCATCATTAATATCGTTACCTTATATTTTTAACCAGTATGTAAGTTTTGTGGGTCTGACTCATGCACAACTCTAGAGAATGAGAATAAATATACTAGTACTTTGTGAATAACACAAAAGCATGGTTCAAATAATTTTTCCAAAATCATAAACCAGTTAATTTTCAGAAAATTTTGGACTAATTATTATAGTTTTGTATTGGCATATTATTTTCTTTCTAATTTGCATTTCTCTAGTGTCTAACAATATTGAATGTCTTTTTAAGCCTTTATTTGCATTTTTATCTTTTCTTTGAATTTTCTATTCCAATATTTTGTCAATTTAAAAAAGTATACACTAATTGGGTTATTCTATATTGAGCTTTGAAGGGTCTACACCTGCCATGCGTAAATGTATATTTGTACATTTTTTGTCATTGTGTGTGGTTTGTGTTGCATTTCCTTTAGAATATCTTTAAATGTCATAAAGTTTTATTTTTAGTCTCTTTTTATAGTTTATCTTTCATTCTACATAAAAATGTTTTCCCTACTCATCATTTTTGGCAGTGTTTCTATATTTCAGGTTAAAGTTTCTTTCTCTGATGTCTAGTCAGCTATTAATGACACACACTACACACACTATATTTTTGTCTTTTGAGGTTTATTTTTATATTTGAATTTTAACATAAGAAGACCATTACATCCTCTACTATCTTGAACATATAAAATGTATATTTTAATAATTGTTTAGTGTCTTTATTATTTCACTTAGATATTTCTGGGTCACTTTTTGTGGACTTATTTTACTGTTCTTTATACATATTTTCCTGATATTTTGACATTCCTGATAATTTCCATTGGATACTGGAACTGTGAATTCTATGTTTTATATTGATACAAATTCTGTTGTTGCAATTATTATTTTGTTATTTTTATTATTTAATGGTTATTATTCTTTGCAGAACTAGGGCTTGATTTCACACTACCATGGAGCTACATCTTCAGTCCTTTATTTATTTTGAGATAGAATCTCACCAAGTTGCCCAGGCTGGACTGGAACTTGGGATCCTCCTGCCTCCATCATTCACATAACAGAGACTGCACATGCGTGCCACTGTGCAAAGATAGAAAACAAAATTGATTTTACAATGGAGAGTTTTTTGTTTTGTTTTATTTTAAACAGGGGATTGCACTCCTGGCCACTGATTGGACCATTTCAAAAGAAGCCTATTCTCTCACTGACTCACTGTATTCTGGAAAAATGTGGAGGTGCCCATCAGAGGCTGTGGGGAGAAGGCAACATACACGCAGCAAGCCAACA
The DNA here is from genome assembly GCF_902686445.1 of Sciurus carolinensis. Classification (NCBI taxonomy): domain Eukaryota; kingdom Metazoa; phylum Chordata; class Mammalia; order Rodentia; family Sciuridae; genus Sciurus; species Sciurus carolinensis. The sequence continues at coordinate 52,631 of NW_025920525.1, read as the reverse complement.
CTGCCCCCGCACTCCCTTTAGCTCCACACATCCAGAGCACAGTACAGGAGAGGAGGAGCCCGTGCCTGGCCAGCAGCCTCAGTCAGGCATCGCACCTTGCCTTGGATGCATCCCCACATGTGCTGGTGAGTGGGCAGTGCTGTCCACTGTACCTGCTGCCCCCTGCCAGAGGGTACATGAGAAGGAGGTGTGGGCGGGTACCAGGGGCTCAGGCCTGGTGGGAAGTGGAAGGTAGAGGTACAGCACTGGAGCTCCCGTGCCAGTCACCAGTTGGATTGGTCGCGGATCCCTGGTCGCCCAGGCATTTCCATGGGTTGGGTAGGGTGTGCATGGATGTCTGTCCTACTCCTTTTGGGGGTCAGCTCTGTCCACCGCCTTCTGTGCTTGCTGGGCTTTGGTATCTAGGGGAGGCCAGTCTTTCTGTGAGGCGGAAGGCCCCCTGAGACACTGAGTTCTTCTAGGCGGGTGTGGTTCTTCGGGTGGGGATCGCTCTGTTCCATTGCCTCCTGCAAGGAAGGAAGGTGCATGGGTCTGCAGGATGTGGGTAAGAAGGCGGTGACCAGGGGGATTCCAGCTCCTTGGAGAGGCCTGGGTTCTGCATGGAGAAGAAGGAGGAGCAGGAGGAGCAGAAGGAGCTGAAGAAGAGTTCTATTGTGGAAGCAGGAAAAGACCAAGACCAAGACCCCGGCAGCCTCCTGCTGGTGGGTCATACCCCGAGTGTCAGTCAGGAGCAGAGGTGGAGGGAACGTGGGACAGTGAAAGAACCAGGGGAAGGGATGCAAAGCATTTTGTGGTTGCAGTCATTGTTTTGGGTGTCTTTGGGCCCTATTCACTTGCTCCCCAAATCCACTGGATAGCTCCAGGTTCTCTCCCTCCAATCACCCCCCACACTGCCACATAGACTCTCCTGTGGCTTCCCTCTTTCCTCCTCAACTTTTCACAGACTCCTTTTTTTGGGTAAGCAGTATTTTGCCTTCAGCTTGGGGAACCTTTACTAACAACGAGATGCCTGAATTTGTTCTGACCATGAACTGCTTTAAATTCCTCTCTTCATCCTATTCTTTCCTTTCTGGGACCTAGAATGTACCATGACCACTAACAATTAGCTTTTCTTCTGCAAAAATGGCAAAAAACATTTAGTTGAAACACATGGCGCCTCTCTTATGTGAATATGTCCACCCAAGACACATCAATGTCATGTTTCCATAGCCTTAGCCTGTGTCTTAATTTTCTAGACATGGAAGTAGCAGATTTTGTTTTGAGTCTTGGTCACTTCTAGGTTCAGCAAAGCATAATCAGCTGGACCTTCTGTCATTTATCAGGAAATGTTTGACTTAATGATGAATAATTGTCTCTTCAATATTTACATTATTTTTTTGAGGGGATGTTTTGTTGAAGGATTTCTTTAGGAAAGCTTTATGCAAGATGACCAGAGAAACAAATTTGAGTTACCATGTTTTAGGTTGATTTTGTTAACACATTGGACAGAAGAAAATGAATGGGATTTTATGACCTCTGATGCCTTGAGTTGATCTAAAATCTTTCTCAAAGCTAGAAATAAGGCTGAAGACTAAATTTTCAGAAAAAAGAATTGCTAGTGATAATATTCTTTGTTTTTGTTCTTTTGAGTCTGAGGAGTTGACTTAACTTTGGAGGTTGCTTTGTTGATGAAGTTATTTCAGTCTTTGTGATTCTAGCATCTACATACTTGCATCAACAATGGGTTGGAACAAAAGAAGAAATGTGACTATACCTAAGGTACATTCTCTTTTTGTTTTTTAATGTTGTGAGAGACAATTTGGGAATTTAAGGGTATTTTACTTTTATCTGGCAAACCATCTTATAGGCAAAAGCACTAAGGGTTTGAATGCTGTGCTTCAAAAAACTAGTCTTTGAATTTAAAATTATTTGACTTTAAATTTATTAGGCAAATATAATTCAGTACTTATTTTATAATGAAAATGACATTATTGCTGTATGATTGGGAAGATTATCAAAGAAATACCTGTTTAATGCAGGAACATTGATATTGGCATTACTCTTTCAGATCTTGCTGCCACAGAAGTATTGATAATATAAAAATTAATAGCTTTCAGTTCAGGAATGTCTCTCTGAATTATGGGGCTCCTATCCCATCCTGACTCTTTTTTGAAAGTAACTGATCGTATTCATAATCATGAATGATTTATATGTATATATGTATATATATGTATATTTATATATATGTACAACACATGAAAAGGCCATACTAAGTGTCCATTAATCTTTTTTCTTTCTTTTCTTTCTTTCTGTTTATTAGTGTTTGCTTAGATTATCAAAATTTACAACACTGTCAGAAAATATACCAAAAAGAGAAAGAAGACTTCTGGATGGTAGAATTTATAGGTCACTATATTCTCTTTCTGTAATTTTACAAATTTTCATGTTACTTTTATACTTGGAAAAAAATAAATGTAAACTGAAAGTCTTGTTAATATCTTAATTTGCCTATGACTAAAATAAGCTTTTATAAAGTGCATAATTCACTCTACTCCTTGGTTCAGGTCAACAAAGTAACTTTCAGTTTTCAATAGTTAAAATAGTGTAGACTGTCATATACTCTGTTTACCAGAAGAACAAAAGAAACATATACAGTAAGGAAAGATGAAATTAGAATAATTGATTCAATGTGTGTGATAACCCTGTACACCTAAGCTCTTCTAAGTCATTAATTTATAAAATATAGAAAGTATGACTTCTTTTTACTCTGTAACACAGGATAGCTCTGTTGATTAAGCAGATTTTTATATATGTGTGTAGATATGCTTAATTTTCTGAAACTGCTTCAATCCTACAACTTTGGTGGCAAGAGCAGATGTATAAATTCATTTGCTTTGCTGTGTCAGGGCTTTTTTACCTTATTTTTAGTAATAATATTTTCCCTCTTTCCTTCCATTGATGAAGTAGAACTATCTCAAAAACATTGCAATACTTTATTGTGAACATAGAACTATAATGGCAACAGAGGAAAAGATTCAAAAGTGAGCATAATGATGTCCCTTAATATTAGAAAACTATCTTTGAACTCTATTTTTGCACATTTTGCTAGTGTGTAATAATGCTGAATATTTATAATGCTATATTTTAAACACATATTGGTATTTCCTAATACTTGTATAATTATGGTATCATGTTCTGGCATTTTCTACATAGCTTTTATACTTACAGGGTGATAATTATTAATTTGTAGCTTCATTGGGGAAAAATCTATTACATGTTAAAATCAACTTATAAAAATATTCTCTTGTAGATTTTTAAAAATGTATTTTATAAGTTCTCACTCCTTTTCTAGCTGTAAAGGAGGAATAATTTTAGGTTCCTTTGAATTTTAAGTAAGCAATTTTAGCTGGACCTTTTAAATAGGAAATAGTTATTTAGAATACTTGTTATAAAACAATAATGGCATTTTGCATTTTAAATGCTGAAAGCAAGAAACAAGTTTATGGCATTTAAAATGTGCTTCATGTAGCATTTGTGAAGTAAAACCTGCCTATACCAGAAAACCTTGTACAGTTCATTAGCATTCAACCTGCAATGTTGCCTTTTATTTTTGTACTAGTGGATAGAACGAGGAATTGGACTAACTTTTAAGATTTTTTATTGTCATTAGTGGATTCATTCTCAATATTTTGCTTACTGTATAGTCAGTGTTTACTTTTGATGTCTGAAATGTTGACCTGGAAAGAATAATTGTCATGTGCCAGAAAAATCGAATGAGTATAACTTTCTGTTCCTGTCCTATTTTCTTTCCCTGATGGCCAAATTGGAAAATCAATAGACATCTACCAGTAAATCTAATAATGCTGTTCTTGTGTTCTGCAGTAACTTATGGTAGTGGATACTGTATTTGAGGTGGTAGATTTGTAAAACCATGTCATATTGGGATGACATAAAATTATCTTGCTTTTCAAAGTCTTTTTTAAAAAAGATATTTTAAAATATAATCTAGCCTAGTCTACTCAAGCTGCCATAACAATATACCATACAGTGGGTGATTTAAAAAAGTAAACAGGTATTTTCTCAGAGATCTGGTATCCAGGAGTTTGATATGAGGTTGCCATCTTAGAGTTCTGGTGAGAGCTTACTTCCTGCTTTGTAGAGAGCTACCTTCCTGAAATGTGAACTCCTGAACTTTCCTCTTGTGCCTGTGCATGCAGGGGAGATATGAGAGACAGGGGAAGCTGTTTCCCTCTTAAATTGTCACAAATCTTTTTTATGATATCCTGCCTACAATACCTAATCTAAACCTAATTACCTTCCAGAGACTCACATCCATAATTATCACTCTGTGAGATTAGAACCTCAACATAGAAATTTGGGGGTCACTTAAACATTCAGTGCATAGCATAAACTATGTGAAAGAAATTAACATTAATGACATCCTCTGCTAGGAACTATATTGCTGTCTTAAATCTTCACAAAAAGTCCATCATATAACTATTATAACTGTTTTCACATGAGGGAATACAGACCTTAGGTTAAATAATTGTCTCCAGGGTCCTACCACTGTAGTGATACTGAGATCCCAATTTAACATTCAGACCACTATGTTCAGTGCCTCCACTGGGATGGAATGCTGAAAAATTAGTTCAATGCTAATGTTTGCTTGTAGAGAAAAATGGAGTCTTGTTTAAGAGTGCTTTCAAAAAGTGAAATCAGGGCAAGGAGTAAACAATTTGCATGAGAAACATAGTCATCTAGCAGTGCCCCTGTTCAAGGACAGATAAGCTCTCTGCCCAGAGAACATTAAAAAAAAAACAAACAAACTTAAAGACATCTAGTTTCTGCTCTCAAGACCTGGGCTCCTGGCCAGATCTAGGTCTGGAGACCAAATGTACTGATGAAATTGAGTCCAGTGTTTCCAGACATTAACTTTATATGTTTACTACAGTGTATTTAAGAGAGATGAGAAGAACTCAAAGGTGACAAGACTGCTTTCTTTGGTTATGTATGCTGTGAAATGCCCATGATGTCTCTCCAGTGCTGTTGGTATGCTACCAGGATGGTTTTCCTTTTGTATATACTTTATATGTCTTAATAAATACTATCTTTTCCTATATGGCTTTTGGTGGTACATTCAGAAAATCAGCCCATATAAATTATAAATCTGTGCACAGCAATGGGAAATACATTTCCAGACATTGCTCTTTATTAACAGTGGTAAATTGGAAAGTCCAATCAAAATTACATTTAAACTTAAGCAGTTTTACTACTTACACAATGGAGCCATATAAAATGTATAATCTGCAACATGTTTATTACTCAATGACTTCAAATAAGGAGCTAAAAAGATATTTAAAGTATATATTTACTGAAAGTCATGAATTTATCAGTTTTTACATATAAAATGAAATGAATATGAATTTTGGAAAACAAAAAATACAGTGCTGTGACATTGCCTTGACATTGTGATGGAATTATTTTTAATTCATTTTCTTTAATATTTTACTTATTTTTTAAATTTTTAGATGTTGATGGATGTTGTTGTATTCACTTATTTATATGTGGTGTTGAGAATGAAATCCAGTGCCTCACATACTCTAGCCAAGTGCTCTACCCTTGAGTCACCCCCCAGCCCCATATTTTCCTTAGGTACTTACTTATTTGTTTTGTTCTTACATGTGTTAAAGTTAGCATTCAGTATTCGAGTATGTGCCACCAAAGGAAAGGCAATCCAGATACATAGACTATAAGTTGCAGCACTAGTGGGTGAAAATTTTTCCTTAAGGCAATGGCAGATAAATTTTATATACACACACATGAGTACCCATTGGTTTTAGTATTTGTATTGCTTATTCTAAGTAAAGTATGTATTTTGAAATCATGTTTGAATACATATGTGATCATATACCAATAAATTGAAATGAGCCAAATTATTCATTTTTGTCATCACTTTTTATATTAAAAGATGATCCATATGACATAAATATAGAAAATTAATATTTTTAATATATATCTCATCTCTTGCTCATATTTAAAGAACAGAAAATGTTATTTCCTGGAGATAGTTCATTAAAGTGAAAAAGAGTGGCAAGAAGTTTGCTTTCTTTGGTTTCCAAAACATTAATGTAATATAAAAATGCTTTATCTACCTTTTATAACACATTCTTGTTTCTTTTTACAGGTGTTGTAAATAATTTCAAGAATTTTCTAATTTTTGTTAGCATGTTTATAAAATATGGGAATAGGATCAAAAGATAATTATCCTTTATGTCTATTCTAGGTAAGTTATTAATTTTTATTTTTGATGTTAAACATTTAATCCAGTTATATTTATAATTCATGACATTGTTTTTAATGTGTTAATGTTCAAAAATACAAAAAATGATAAAATTATTGAAGTTGTGAGAAAATACCAATTAACAACATTGAAGCTCTTATTATTCCAAATGAAGACATCCTCCTTAAGTTAATATATATTACTAAATAAAAGGGGTCAGAGAATGGAAATGTGTACTAGGCACTGTGGTAGATGCTGTAAATCAATGAAGAGACTTATATGTACATATTATAATGCCGTGATATTTCCTTGGAGAGAAATTCACATTTTTGGGCCAAGTGTCATTTACAAGACTCTGCCTCTTTTGGCTGACATTGTGCTTCAGAGGGACCATGTTTTTTCTGTAGTCTCCCCATGTTATATATTGTTTAATACTGGGATTTGGAGAAACAATATTAATAAATTAGGGACAGGGTAGTCATGGCCTAGAAGTAGCCAAAAGTAAATATTTATTAATTTTTGGTACCAGGGATTTAACTCAGGGGCACTTAACACTGATCCACATCCCCAGGCCATTTTTATATTTTATTTAGGGAAAGGGTCTTGCTACATTGCTGAGGCAAGCATTGAACTCACATTCCTCCTGCCTCAGTCTCCAGAGTCAATGGGAATGTATGTGTACAACATGTGCTTGACTCGCAATAAATTTTTATACACTAGAAAATAAAAATCAAACAAAGATTTTGAATATTGGACCTATTGAAAGTTAGTGGGGTGAGAGTAATATAGAAGCAGACATTAGGCCAGTTTGCTCAGTAATTTGGCATTATTGAGACTTGTTAATTACACATGATCTATACTAACTTGTTAGGTGAAAATAGGAAAGGGATGTAGCCTTCAAGGATTGTAGCATTCCAGTATCTATTATATATACAGAAAATGAAAAGACACCAGAAGGACATGTGTTTGCTTTTATAACCTTAGGACCTATCCATAGCAACAAGACACATACATGTAAGATAACACATGGACTATGCAGACAAGCACCTCAGCTAAATTCAGCAAGTATGAACTGAGCACTTATCATGCATATGCTGTTGTGCTTAGAACTGGTATAAAGACATGGATAAACAGTCCCTGGTAGGTATAACAGCTCAAGTTGCTTCATATAGCATCTCAGATGCAACACAAAGGCATACTGAGGCACACAAGGAACACTAAGAAGGTGGAATTAACTTCACTGAAGGGAGTTTGCTAAAGGAAGAACTTTGTGGAAGGGGTGTGATTGCACTGGGATAGGTATCAAAGAATTAGGAGGAATTTTTCTGGTAGACAGGGTGAGGAGAGCTTGTGGGCAGGGAGCAGCTAGAGGAAAGACAAAAAGATATGAATGAACTTTGTGCATTGGGTAAACTCAGTAAGATGGGATGATAAATCAAAAGGGAAGGGGAGTGGCAGGGGATAAAGCAATAGTCAGGATCCAAGGGGCACAAATCTTCATTGTTTTTGAAATCACACTGAAGGCATGGGTTGGAAAAAGACCAAATATAATTAGGATGTTATCATAATATTTCAGGTGAAAGGCAGTGAAGATGTGGGATAGGGTGAGAGGAGATGGATCTGAGGGACTCAGGGAATGCCATCAATGAGACATGGGGACTAACTTGGGGTTAGGGGAATTCCAGAAGTTGAGTGTGAAGAGGTTAAGGGACAGAGTAAGCTCACGAGTAAAGATTTAACAGTTCATTTGGAACCATGTTGAATTTGAGGAGACTGTAGGATATTTGGGTGAAAGTATCCAGCTGTAACTGGAGAGGAGAGTTTGGGGCTGAAGAAGAGTTAGGGAGTCATCAATATGTGAGGTACAGTTAGAACCATGGAAGAGGATACGGTCACTCTTGGAGAGGGTTGGGAGCCCAGGGATCTAGGGGTTGGGTGGTCAGGGAAGTTGTGGGATGAGGGTTGAAATACAGGAAAGTTGGAATTCTGTGGCTCTCTGTGTATGTTAGATGAGTTCAGGATACATCAAGCAAAGTAATGCTCACAAAGTGAAGTTATGGAGTATCCAAAATTAGATTAAGGGGGAAACTAGAACTTAAGTTAAGGATGCTGTATTTTTTCCTCCTTGAAACTGTGCCTTTTGAATGAACACACTGTCTTAAGGTGACAGGTTGATGGCAGTGTGCAGAACCGATGGGGAACGGGGACCTGAGGCAGGTGGAGGGAGTTAGGTACTGTGTAGGATACCTTCTATAAAGTGATAGGAGCTGAATGCATAAAGAATGAAAATGGGGGGATACCCCACAGCATAAATTCTAGGAAAGGTGCAGAGGCCATTGCTTCATCCAGCAGAACCGGCGCAGAGAAAGGAGACACCACCAATCTTTAGTTGACGAGATTTATTGCATCCTCCCTGTTTTCCTGCCTCCTTTGTTCTCCCCATATCTCCCTTCTTCTACACTCTCCCTCTCTCCTCCCCCAGGCTCCTAGATTATCAGACATTTATAGCAAAGTTTTCTCTCATGCAGGAGAGCATGCAGAGGAATGTCAGCATAGCACTATATAAATCACGAGCTGTCCACTTGTGGCATGATAATAGATAGCAAATCCTTGAGCTTGGCGTTAACACGTCATAAGTCTCCAAGGAACTAGTAAACAAGCAACTTTTTTGGGTACTTCCTTATTTTGGTAGCCAGTGCCCTTTGGCTCACTGCCAGGTGCCATCTTGTCCAACATGGCCCTCAACAGGCTCCCCCGTTTTGTTATAAAAATGACAGTGACTGTGCCTGTTTACGTGCCAGAGTCAGACTTTATTCTTACCCGTCATTGGGAGTCAAAGAGCTGTTGGCATGCTTTGATCCCTGTCTTAGGTTGGTATAAAGTCCACCCTGTACTTACCCATCATTGACTACCAGACCTGTAATTGGGAGAGCCTAATCTGAGGATCAGAGCCTTGGTCCATGGCCATGAGTGCTTGCCGTACCACTAAGGCTTACTGTCTTTGATGACTCCTTAGAGACAAAAGATATCTGAGCAGCAATAATAACAGCAAGAACAACAATCTCATCATAGCAAAACTTCCCATCCATTGTTTACCAAATTTCATTGCTGACTGTAAGAAACTAATGGCTTCTGGTATACCCAGGACCTTGACCTAAGTACTATTTACCACAAATATAGAATTTCATAATAGAGTAGTCAAATTAAACTCTTTAGTACATGTCCCATTAAGCATGCTAACAAGCAATTTGGACAGATTGGCAGCAGCAGTAATATTAGAATAGGGTATCGGGGTAACGCATAGTGCTTGGGCATGCACTAGAAAGCCCGTCTGTGCAGTAACAGTCAACATGTCCACTTGTTCTTGTAGTAAGTACACTCTTTGGTTTAGGATCAGGTTTCCCATGGTGAGAAGTGCATTGATATTTTCTTGGGCTGTCAAAGCTTCAGCAGTGGCTCGTGACAGATTTTTGAGCATGTGAGCAGTAGGAATAGCAGTTACTAGGGCAAGTCCAGCAGCAGTGGCAGCAGTCGCAGTAGCCGCCGCAGCAACAGCGATGGCTATAATGGCTGATACACCAAAATCTCTTTTTCCTTTCACAGGTAGGAAATTCCACTCACTATGAATTAAGGTCACTGGGACTTGAATGAATTTTGGAATCCTGGCAATCACAGCCAGAGGAAATAGTGAAGCATCCCAACAACTAGACACATAACACTCTTGGTTAGCACAGTTAAGGATCTCATTATCATTATTATTGTTATTAGTAATGTTAATATTAAACTTAGAGCTGTTAGAATGAACACAAATGGAGATGTGACACATATGGGAGTAGGGGGAAAGACTGATAAAAGGAAGAATAATTGGCCTTGCACCCTGTAAAACTATAAATAGGTGTATAACTTCCCTTTACATAGGCTTGCTTTTGACTGCACCTTTATAGAATGAGAGAGAGAGCCTCCTGTATCATGGCGGTTTCTTAGGTGGCTAACCAGAGGAAGCAAAGACTATCTCTTAACTTGAAGTTTAGACTAGTAATAAGTGGCTTCACAGTGGAACCAACTGGTAGGTAAGGGATACCTAGAAGTTTTGTACTAGGAAATAATTGAGGGAAAACTTGTGTGCCATGAGTGATATGTCCCCAAAAGTTTTAGGAAGAGCTAACAACAGCAGGCTTACCACCATCACCATCATTTTGTGTTTTGGTGCCATTTTCTTTCTTATGGATAGTTCTTACCAAGCGCTCCAGGACCCAGATAGGTTGTTGTTGGTCCTGAGGAAAAACACAAACAGATCCTCGCCCCCAAATTAATACTGGGTCAGGTCCTTTCCAGGTCCCAGTCAAGCTGTCTCTCCACATTGCTTGTGGATGGCCACCAGACTTTCCACTAAATTGTCTGTCAGCCACATTACAGCCCATAGCATCCAAATTTTAAAAATTGAGGGTGAATAAAGCAAGGCTAAGTCCGTCCTTGGGAGGGGCTACTGCCCCTATTCCCACTTTTTGTTTAGTTAAGCAGACTTTTAATGTTTGATGAGCACTTTCCACGATAGCTTGTCCTTGTGGATTGTAGGGTAATCCTGTAGAATGATCGATATTTAACTTTGAGCAAAACTGTTGAAATGAAGAAGAGGTATATGCAGGCCCATTATCTGTTTTAAATGATTTTGGCCTTCCCATAGTAGCAAAGGCTTGAAGGCAATGACTGATTATATCTTTTGTCTTTTCTCCTGTATGGGCAGTGGCAAATATATATCCTGAGTAGGTATTTACAGTTACATGTACAAATCTTAAAGTACCAAATTTGGGGAGATGGGTGACATCCATCTGCCATAGATGATTTGGAAGGAGTCCTCTAGGATTGACTCCAAAATGAGGAACAGATAAATGAGGCACACAAGCAGGACACTGTTTTACTATATTTCAGGCTTGTTCTTTTGTAATGTTATATTTTATTTCAAGAGTAGTAGCATTGACATGAAAATCTTTATGGAAATTAATTGCTTCTTGTATAATATTAAACACATGAGGATCACAAGTTGCTGAGTCTGCAGTAGAATTTCCTTGAGCTAAAGACCCAGGTAAGCCTGAATGCGCTCTGATATGGCCTATATATAAAGGTTCTTTGTGAGCCCATAGAAGAGTTTGTACTTGAAAAAAGAATTGTTGTAAGGTAGATTGAGAACTAATGGGTCCAGCTGTCTCAATCCAGGGCACAAGCTGGGCAATATAGAGACTGTCAGTATAAATATTTAAAGGTTTCTCAGGAAATGATTGTAAGGCAGTTATTACTGTTTCCAGTTCAGTATTTTGAGCAGAGTTATGAGAAGTAATAATAGTCTGTACTTTATCAGAAACTACTGTAGCTGTACCAGAGGAGGAGCCATCTGTAAAGATTGTTTTTGCTGCTGGGATAGGTCAAACCTTAACAACCTGAGTGAAAATAACAGGATGTCTTTTGAAGAAGCTGACAATAGGTGAATTTGGCAAGTGATTATCAAATGTGGCCATGGTGGAACAATGGACAATTGCACAATCTTCATTATTGTTAACAAGTATTTCAATCTGTTTTGCTGTGTATGGCACAATAACTGTCTGAGGATGAACTCCAAAAACTCGAAGGGCTGTCTTAAGTCCTAATGTAACTAGATTTGCTACCATCACAGGATATAGGGAAACAACATTTCTGGGGGACACTGGCAAATGGATCTATATTAGGTTCCAGTTTGCCACAATAGACCTGTAGGAGTATATTCAGAATCTAAAACTATGAGTCTAAAAGGCAAGAATAGATCAACTCTATCACTATGAGCATTTTCTAAAACTTGTTCTACTAAACTCAAGGCTTTTCTACCTACAGGAGTTAAATTTCTGGGGGATGTAGGGTCTGAATCTCTTTGGAGAATATCTAACAGAGGCTTAAGTTGACCACTGGTGATTCCCAAATTTGGCCTTACCCAATTTATATCACCTAATAATTTTTGGAAATCATTTAGAGTATTAAGCTTTCCTGTGGCTAATTGAATTTTTTGTGGCCTAACACAGGTATCTAATATTTGATGTCCTAGAAAGGTAATGGAGCTGTGGGTTTGCACCTTTTCTGGGGCCACATGTAATCCCCATTTTTCTAGGATTTTAATAATATCAAATACCTCTAATAAGGTCTCATATTCCCTATGAGTCAAAAGAATATCATCCATATATTGGAGACAATCAGTCCTTTACAATTTTGTCTAATCTGTGATATAGCTTGGCCAACATATACTTGACACATAGTGAAACTATTTGCCATTCCCTGGGGAAGGACCACCCATTGGTATCGAGTATTAGGCCCTTCATTATTCAAAGAGGGAACGGAAAAGACAAATCAAGGGCTATCCTTGGGATGAACAGGAATGGAAATGAAACAATCTTTTATGTCTATAGAGGAGATATGATAATGTTTTGGAATAACAGCTAATGAGGGGAGACCCAGTTACACCGGGCCCATAATATGCATACTGGAATTTATGGCTCTCAGACCTTGCAAGAGTCGCCATTTCCCAGAATTCTTTTTTTATGACAAAATGGGTGTATTCCAAGGGGAAATGGAAGGAATGATATGATTTTCCTTCAATTGGTGATTAGCTATTTCCTGGGCCGCCTCTATTTTTTCTTTAGAAAGGGGCCACTGGGGGACCCAGATAGGATTATTGGATTTCCATGTAATCTTTAAAGGTTCAGTGGCCCCTCCATAAAACCCAGCCCTTTAGTCCCTGTGTGTCCTTTGACTTGAATGGGGCAGCTAATACCTTGTAGATTATTGCCTAGTCCTTTTCCAGGGATATGACCTTGTCCCACCATGACTGGTAAAATGGTTGGGTTTAGACAGGAAATATTTTGTTCAACTGAGGAAGAAATGGCAACATCCATCTGTGTTAAAATATCTCTTCCCAAAAGAGTGACAGGCAGGTGAGCTTATACATAAATTTGGAATGTCCCCCTTTTCCCATCAGGGTCCTCCCAAGATAATACAGCTGAACTTTGTAATGGGGTTTGGGCAAATCCAAGTCCCTATAAGGTAGTACTGGATGCTGTAACAGGCCATGATTTGTTCCAGTCCTTCTGTCTTATAATAGAGATGTCAGCACCTGTGTCTATCAGACCCTCTATGGGAGTACCATTAACCTTCAATTTAAGCATTGGTCTATTTTTTGTCAATTGTGCCCAAAAGACACCTGATCCTGTGGATCCAAAATCATTGTTTCCTCCAGTCCTTTGTGAACTGGGAAAAGTCTCATGATGGCTAGGTAATATCAATATTTGTGCTATTTTATCTCCTGGAGAAATAACAGATACCCCTCAAGGGGAGGATAACATAATCTTTATTTCCCCAGTATAATCAGAATCAATGACTCCTGGAAATACTTGTAATCCTGACAGAGTTGTGGAACTCCACCCTAACAATAATCCTACTGTGTCCTCAGGGAGTGGTCCATGTACTCCTGTGGAGACCATTTGTACTCCCATTTCTGGGGTTAAAATGAGTCAGGCAGAGGCACAGAGGTCCAATCTCCTGCTCCCTGATGTTCTTGAGGACAAAGAGGAGATAGTAGGAAAGGATTGTGAGTGGGAATCTGAGCTATGGGATTCTGAAAGGCTCCATATATTTGAGGGCCCCCCTGGCCTCTTTTTGACTGGGGTGGCATAGGATATCTCTATATCAAATCTTGATGTACAATATATCACCCACTGCCTTGCTTTTCAGCACTGGGGACATAGACCTGGGGCAGGTTGATTTGTCCCTTGTTGTTCTCCAGTCTTAGGTGTTCCCCTTGGCTTTAATCCTATGGGTCCTTCAGGGCAGTCTTTGCTGAAGTGCCCTCCTTTCCCACACTTAAAGCATATTATTCCTTTAGCTCTTGATTGCCCCTGATTTGGTCCATGAAGAGCAGCAGCTATTACTTGTCCTGTAATGACTGCATCATCGATATCCCTGTAGACCTTTATACAGGTACTTAAATCTTTATTTTTCCATGGTTTTATAGCTTTCTTACACCATCTATTTGCTTGCTAAAAATCTGATTGTTTTATTAAGGGCATTGTTTGTTCTGAATCCTCAAATACTCTAGCAGCAGTTTGGATTTATCTATCAACAAAATCTGTAAATGGTTCATTACTTCCCTGAATCACCTTGGACAACTGCCCCTGTAAATCTGCTGTCCCTTGAATTAACTTTCAGCCTTTAGTGGCAGCAGCAGCAATTTTGGCATACACCCCAGGATCATAAATAATCTGCTATTGAATATCTGCATAGTTTCCTTCTCCTGTTAGCATTTCTACATTTCTTTGGGGAAAGTCTGTGGCAGCATTACAGCATGCCATTTCTATTGAAGCTTCCTGCCATGCAGTTTTCCACACTAGGCGCTGCCCCCTGATAGCACAGCTTTACATAGACATTTTCAATCTTCCGGCACTAGATTTAGCCCCGCTCCTGATTCCAACATACTAATTGTAAATGGAGCCTGTGGACCACACATAGCCACTGCCTCCTTAAAATTTTTTAGTGTTTTGAAATTCAGAGGTTGGTGGAATCTTTGTCTATTTTGGTCCTCTAGCACAGGGAAGAATTGTGGGACTGCTGAGGTTTCCTTAAGGGGGGTTTCTTCTCCCCACAGTGAAAAACCCATCTGATTTATAGCATGAGGTAACTCCTCCCAAGGGTACCTTGGGGGATATAGGGGGCAGGCTGCTTGGGGGGGAGCTGCTGCCTCCAGGAAGGGATTGGTATTCCTTCCCAATGTAACTGATGGGTGCAACCGTGTCCTTGATGCTCTTTCTAATTTCTCCCCAGTAAGTCCCTCCTCCTCTTCTTCCTCTTTATGAGAATTTACACTTAGTTTTTTCTTTATCTTTTCTGTTGAGAACAGGGTGGTATCTGTGCTGTTAACTGTCTCAATCACCCAGATGCAGGCAATACAGGACAAACAGGACTGCTGGGCCCCTGTGCTTACCAAGGTTGTTAAGAGATATTTGTCTGAGGAATGTGTGGTTGCCTAGAGACCTTATCTGTCAAGGATGGGGGAGCTTAGCCCCGACTCATCTCCTGCATAGTTCACCCCTTCCCTCCTCCCTTCTTCCACTAGGACCGTTCAGTTCTGGCGGGACCCAATGAGAATCAAATAGATTGGCAGGACCCAACCAGAGGAGGACTAATGTTTAGCTGTTCAAATGTTAACCAATTAAAAGAACACTGTAAAACTGCTTGCTTTTCATTATAAAAACCCTGCTAAACGAGGGCTCATGGCCCCTTAGCGTCACCGGTTTTCGAGGGCACAGAGGACCAGGCTCGAGCTTGCTAATAAATGACTCTTTGTTGCTTGCATTGATCATGGTTTCTGGTGGTCTTTGTGGGGTCTCAAGCCTTTGGGCACAACATATGGGGGCTCGCCCAGGATGCCCCAAGCCCACCTAGACACCTGATCATAGAGTCATAAGTGACACCTTCGGCAGGTGAGTAAGGCATTGCCACGTGTTTTCTGGTCTGGATTGCCTGCAGGTTCTGGTTCTGGGCTGGCATAGTCCTGTCAAATGCACTATAGGACCCCAGCAGGGTCTTGGAAGACGTCCCCTGGACCCCTCAGGCAACTTTTGTTGCATCTGGCAACTGTGTGTTGCGTCGGGCGACTTTTGTAGCATCTGGCAACTTTGTGTTGTGTTGGGCGACTTTTGTTGCATCTGGCAACTTTGTGTTGCGTTGGGCAGAGTGTTGTCGCATCTAGCAACTTTGTGTTGCATTGGACGGATTGTTGTCACATCTGGCAATCTTTTATGGGTGACTCTTTGTCACATCTGGGAAGCTTTTGTGCTGCATCTGGGCAAAGCTGTCGCATCTAGATGACTCTTTGTCACATCTGGATAGCTTTTGTGCTGCATCTGGACGACTCTGTCGCATCTGGGTGACTCTTTGTCACATCTGGGCAGCCTTTGTGTTGCATCTGGGCAGCTTTTGTGTTGCATCTGGGCGACTCTTTGTCACAATCAGAAATTGTTTGTTTTTGTTGACAAAATACCAGCTAGCCAATTTCTGATTTAGTGCACTATATGTCTGTCTGTCTGTGTATTGTACCATATGGTCATTACTCTTGTCTCATATTAAATTCTTCATTGTGTTAATCTGATCTTAGGCTTAGGGATACTCATTGCAGGGTACTTTGCAATCCTTCTCCTTGTTCCTGAGAGATTTGTTTACTCCAATTCCCCTAGGCAGAGAGTTCAGCAGCTCCATTCCTCAAAAGTAGTAAGAAATAATGTTTTGTGATTTTCTGCATTCAAACCTAACCTGATTTCTCAACCAGGAAGAAAAAGGATTAAAAAGTCCTAGGTGATCCCCCCTCCCCCCTCCCTGGCCTTGCTGAATCCTGCAATGGAATGTAAACTGCAGCAGTCTCAGCAGGAAAGGGGGGTGACCTGAAGAAAAGAAAAAAAAGGTGTCCGTTTTAAACTCCTGGGCTGCTACATAGAACTAACTCATTTTCTAGGATTCTTGTTTTGTTTTGTTTTTCTTTAATGCTGTATTTTTGAGCTCATAATTTTGATCCTGCATACCTAGGTTAATGATTTTTTTCTTTTTGATCAGTTCTACTTTTTATTCAACTAGAGTTTTTAAACATCTGTTACATTGCAATGGAGATTCACCTATAAAGTTACAAGGCCTTTGATTTTGTATTATTTGTATGTCATGCTAATGTCATGTTTTGTCTGTATCAAAACTGAGAACTCCTAAAATTAAAACTTAAAAATGAATCCAAATACTTTTATTCATGTGATTCAAAAGGGTTCGATTTAAATTGGGTAAACTAATAAAAGTAAAATATCTTTAGAAAAAACTCGCAAGTCTCTAGGTGGTCAAACTAATGAAATGTTGATGTTAAACAATGTCTAATATTAATTGTTTCTAGGACTTTTCTTCGGCAGGAAAGAGACACCAAATACTGTTCAGGACACCTGTCTGATACCTTGGTTTTTACAGAATAAGTGAATTAGAGTTAACATGTATGGGGTTACTCAAATGTGTTTGTTGGTGACATCTGATTAATTTGCAAAGTTAAAATGCTAATTGTTAAATAGCATCAAGTACTTTTAACTCCTTAAATTCCATGGAGTAACATACTTAAACATTATTGGTGGTTTCATAGGTAGGTAAATTAAAAAGTGTTTAAAATCGCTTTCTGTCATTACTAAAAACAAGGTTATTAAGAGTTATGTTCTAACAGATAAAACCTCAACCCGGAGGGTGAGCGCTCCATCTGCTCCCTTACCACTTCCCCCTGCTCCCCCTCCAGTTCTGCAAATCTCCAAGGAGATCTTAGATTTGGATTTAGAGTTACCAACTCCCCTCTCACTGTGTTTCAGTTAGAGCACTATAAACAACAAAGTATTTTATCTTGTTAAAATAGAGTGATTTTTCTAAATTCAGAAATTTCATAAGAGTTGTTTCAGAATGTGGGCTAAAAGGGGTCAACAGATAGGAAAGAGAAAATAAAATGTTCTGAGTTTGGAAATATATTTAATAAAAAGAAAAGAAAATGTTTCTGGGTAAGAAAGTGCCTGTGTGATGGAACACATGAGGGTCTAAGTAAGTGCTAAGAAAGTCTGTGTGTAAGTGAAGGGCAAGTTTCAACAAGTTTGTGTGTAACTAAGTTGGTTGTATGTATATGGGACAGTTAAAGTTATTTAAGGTTTTTCCTAATGTGAAATACTAATGTTCTGATATAAGCCAAAATTTAACCTATATGGTAAAATGACATGGTAAAATAACAAGGATTTCTTAGAAACACTAATTTACTCTTAACTTTGTGTCTATTAAGTTTTATTCTTTAAAACAATGAGTCTTGAAAATTGGTGTTTATACAATTATGGTTAAACAACTGTTAAGAGTATTGTACTATGTTACAGAGTCTAAATTTTTCTTTAAAAACTGAATTTAGTAAGATTAAAGTGTCAAGGTAATTGTGAAATGGTCACTCCTTGTATATTAAATGTATTCATATTTTCCAGGTATACAAATTTTTAAAGCAGGAAATTTGTCAAGCTGCTATTCTTCAGAATAAACTTGTCTGTACTGGTAATATTAAACTTAAAGAGTACATTTTATTGGGGATTTATTCTATCATTTAATGTTCTATTATGGGACATATTATCAGTAAGGTATATGTAAAGTTGGTTACTTATTTCACTGAGATAAAAATTTAAATGGAAATGTATATCTAAGAGTTAGTGACAGCCTGATTTGTTTAAAGGTTCATATTGTAGAAGGTGAAAGCATTTTGCTACACAAAAGAAAAGTTAAAAGCTCTCTCAGCCTTTCTTTGATTGATTCCTGTTTTGGATATAATGTTAGACTGTGTTAACTAATGTTCATATGGACTCAGGAATCAATATATGTAAACTTCTTAAAATGACATTTAAGAAAGAGTGTAATACACAATAGCAAAAGTGGGACAATAATGACTGAGATTGGGGGCCCTGACTTCATGACTACAGCATGCCTGGTGCCTGGGAGTGTTCCTGTGTAGGAGCACAAGATGCCTAACTGCTGTGGCAGTAGCCTCCCTGGGGAGGCTCTGTACAGGAGTCCTATCAGCTCTTACATTGATATCAGGCACACAGCTCTTGGGCAGAAAGAAATTGTTTTGCTAGATAACCAGTGTTTCATCAGTTCCCTTCTCTAGTTCCTGCCCACCTTACAGTAACTTTGGACAGTGGAATTCTTTGAGAGCTGCACAGAGTTCCTAACATTGCACTTTGCAGTTGTGGGAAAAAGTTATGTAGATGTTCTAGTCTCTGTAACTCTCCTGAAAACAAAGAATAATGCTTACACAGTCTTTAACCTAATAAGACATGTATAAAGATTGTTAACATAACTCTTTAGGTCTGCACTTCCATCAGAGAACAGAGCTCCATCTGATCTCAGCTTAATTTTCAAAATCTGTGTTTATAAACCTTTATTTTTTAATACACCTTTGACCCTCACTGAACTTGAAAATTTGATCATGCTGCTCATGGCAAAAGGGGCAAAAATTACCTTTAGGATTAGAACATTTTACTTAAGACTTGTGAAGAGCCCTGCCTTACCTGAGATAAGGCTCTGCCTCACCCTGCTACATGTTAGAATGACTCCAAAGAAAGCCAGACTTTAACTCATTTAAAGTTGTGCTCAAAAGTTTGATGTTTGTTGTAAAGATTACTGTGATCTCAAACAGGGTATATAATGTAGAACTCAACCAAAATTCAAGATAACTATTATACAAGCTAAATATGTTTTTACTCTTGCTAATTTCATTTTGTAAAACTGTTGCCTGTTACTGTTTTGCAGAAGTAGCTACTTCCAGAACATACAACCTAGGTAACTTGTGATAATAGGCCATCAACTTCAAAACAGATAGTATGTGGTAGTACTTTAATAAAAGGGTAAATGACTGTAAAGTTATGGACATTAAAGTTAAAGTCCAGTACTCTTACTTTATGACTGGTGAGACTGGCTTGCTGGATGATTAAGATCAAACTTAGAAATTGGAATTAAATATAGAGGCCAAGAGAAATAAAAAAACAGTATCTTGCCCTCAAAGTCAGCCTGAACCCAGGAAATAAGGGAACTTCTCTAAGGAGCGCTGCAACTCTGAGTCACACAACCTCCTGATCAAGGAGATTGTTGAGACTAGAGGATGAAAAGCACTCAGTGCATCTGCTGCAGAGGAGGGTCATGGAAGAAGGGAGACACCCCTAATGCTTTCAAGGAAAGCCACCTCATCGAGAAGACCCTGCCTAACCAATGGCACTAATGGAGCTAAGAAGCTGCTCTTAAGTTCTCTATGAGTGACCCCTGTGGAAATTCAGATGACTCTTTAACAAGACAGGAACCAGGTCAATTTGACCAGCTTGATCTTGGACACCCAGCAAAACAGTTAAAACCAAAATATAGGCAATCTTGGGCATTTAAAAGAAATAATTGTTAAAAGTAACTTAAGATGTACACTTGTGTTAACTCATTAAAATTAAGAGTGGAAGCTACAAAAGAAAGATTCTTAGGCAAATGTGCCTGATAACTCTCAAGGGAAACTGCCAGAGTCAGAAGATTTTAGTCAGTTTAAGGCTTACAGTCACAGGTAGGCTTTATCTATGTTTGCTAGTATGATTATCTAGCCCTAAGTAGCAGAAATATAGAGATCTCTACTTAACACAGGCTATACCAATAAAGGGATATTGTATAAAAATCAGATGACATTAAGTAGCTTAACTATATTTTCTGGGGACCTCAATGACATTAAGAGTTAAATACTGTGTTTACATTCCTGATAACCTGGACAATGTTAAAGTCCCCAAATAAGGGCCTTGTCCCCTCCAGCTTTTGCTAGGCCTTGTTATGGGAACTTCCCAGTTCTTCCACCCCCTGGTGAGGAATTATTGACTTCTCTCATCTTTATGATATTCATTGGCATGTTCCAGATTCCACAATATTTATATTGTATCAATCTAATTTCAGTACTCATGTCTTTTTGTTCTCTCATAGAAGCACCCATCCCCAGATGCCTTTACAGCCTGCTCTTCCCAACCAGACTTCTACCTTGGACCCCTCAGTTGACCCAATTTATAAAAAGAGAACTCCAAACTGCTTGCCCCATGCTGCCCACTTCCAGCTCGAAGTAGCCAGATTGGTCATTGCCCATTTTCCCTACAGCAGTGAAGGAGTTCCTAGTATTAGAGGGGTAAATGAAGTCAGAATTGGGGACAGGCAGTTAGTATAGAAATATGGGATTGGGTCAAATTGAGGAAATAAAGACCGTGAAGGCCGTCTGCCTCTGGAAGTTGGAGACTGCCCCTGGGAGAGTAGAGTGTTAGGGATCTCCTAAGCTCATTGATTACCAAATTTATCTGCCTTTAAAGACTGTAAGCAAGGAGGTCTATGTGCAGCCCTGGGAGAAGAATGTTGGTTTTATGCTAATCATTCTGGAGTAGTGAGGGAATCCATGGCAAAAGTCAGAGAAAGACTAACAAACAGAAAGAATCAGAAGCTAGTCAGAACTGGTTTGAATTCTGGTTCAATTTTTCCCCTTGGTTAACTACTCTGGTGTCCGCTATAGTGGGATCCCTAATATTGTTGCTACTAGCTTTAACTATAGGACCTTGTATAATCAATAAGTTAATTGCTTTTGTTAAAGATAGAATAAATACAGTACAGCTAATGGTGCTAAAGGCCCAATATCAGCCCATTAAGAAGCAAGAATTAAAACATTGAGACCCAAGATTGGCTCTCTAAATGTTCTTGGAAAGGGGGGAATGTTGAGAACAGGGTGGTATCTGTGCTGCTAACTGTCTCAATCACTCAGATGCAGGTAATACAGGACAAACAGGACTGCTGGGCCCCTGTGCTTACCAAGGTTGTTAAGAGATATTTGTCTGAGGAATGTGCAGTTACCTGGAGACCTTATCTGTCAAGGACGGGGGAGCTTAGCCCCGACTCATCTCCTGCATAGTTCACCCCTTCCCTCTTCCCTTCTTCCACTAGGACCGTTCAGTTCTGGCGGGACCCAATGAGAATCAAATAGATTGGCTGGACCCAACCAGAGGAGGACTAATGTTTAGCTGTTCAAATGTTAACCAATTAAAAGAACACTGTAAAACTGCTTGCCTTTTATTATAAAAACCCTGCTAAATGAGGGCTCATGGCCTCTTAGTGTCATCGGTTTTCGAGGGCACAGAGGACCAGGCTCGAGCTTGCTAATAAATGACTCTTTGTTGCTTGCATTGATCGTGGTTTCTGGTGGTCTTTGTGGGGTCTCGAGCCTTTGGGCGCAACACTTCCAGACACATATTTCCTTTTTTTACTAAAGTTATTATTTTACCATTTTTATATGTTAGACATTCCTTAATGAGCTGCCACATGGGAAAAGTACCTCTAGGTATCAGGGATTGCTTTTCTGATTTAATAAAATTCTCTTTATCATGTTCCCATTGTGGAATATTTAGGACTCCCTCTTCCAAAAACCAAGGAGTAACCTTCGCCAACATGGTTACATATGCTGTCACAGTAGATCGTTTTACAGCAGTTCCATTAGCCTTAAAAACATCTTGTATAATTTTTATCATTTGATTTCTAGACACTTGTGACCCCATTCTGGAGTTATGAGACCTCCCACTAGCGGGGTTATGTGGCCTCCTTTACTGGGATAATGAAGACTCCCTTTACCGAGGTATGTGGTCCCCTTCACCAGGACTGTGGGGTCCTTTTCACCGGGACTGTGGGGTCCCTTCACCGGGACTGTGGGTTCCCTTTCACCAGGACTGTGGGGTTCCTTCACCAGGAATGTGGGGTCCCTTTCACTGGGACTTTGAGGTCTTTTTCACCAGGACTGTGGGGTCCCTTCACCAGGACTGTGGGGTCCCTTCACTGGGGCTGTGGAGTCCCTTCACTGTGCCTGTGGGTTCCCTTTCACCAGGACTGTGGGGTCCCTTCACCAGGACTGTGGGGTCCCTTTCACCAGGACTGT
Source organism: Sciurus carolinensis (assembly GCF_902686445.1). Taxonomy (NCBI): domain Eukaryota; kingdom Metazoa; phylum Chordata; class Mammalia; order Rodentia; family Sciuridae; genus Sciurus; species Sciurus carolinensis. The sequence continues at coordinate 29,841 of NW_025920525.1, read as the reverse complement.
GGGGTCCTTTTCACCAGGACTGTGGGGTCTCTTTACCAGGACTGTGGTGTCCCTTCCACTGGGATGTGGGTTCCTTTTCACTGGGACTGTGGGATCCCTTCACTGGGACTGTGTGACCTCCCCCTTATACACTCTGGCCAGAGATTCCTGGGAGGTTATCCTATAGTTTTCCTATAGCTTACTATAAGTTACTTAGTTTTTCTATAGCTTAGCCTAAATTACTTACCTGGGAGGACACAGAAGGAGAGAGAAGTTCCCTGTACGGGCCACCACTTGTTCCGTCCAGCACAACCAGTGTGGAGAAAGGAGACACCACCAATCTTTAGTTGACCAGATTTATTGCATCCTCCCTTTTTCCTGCCTCCTTTGTTCTCCCCCTATCTCCCTTCTTCTACCCTCTCCCTCTCTCCTCTACCAGTCTCCTAGCTTATCAACCAATTATAGCAAAGTTTTCTCTCATGCAGGAGAGCATGCAGAGGAATGTCAGCATAGCACTATATGAATCATGAGCTGTCCACGTGTGGCATGATATTAGATATCCAATCCTTGAGCTTGGCATTAACACGTCATAAGTCTCCAAGGAACTAGTAAGCAAGCACCCTTTTGGGGTACTTCCTTATTTTGGTAGCCAGTGCCATTTGGCTCACTGCCAGGTGCCTTCTTGTCCAAGACAGCCCTCAACAGGCCATGGCATTATGCATCATGGTAACTGGGACATGGGGTGGTTGAGAGAAACATGAGCACAGAGATCCCATATTTTTTTAACCTTGTCTGTGGCACCTGAAACATACTTGTAATCTCAGCCTGTGTTTGTGGAGGAGATAAATGGTATATTAGATAGGAAGATGAAGAGTTTTATAAGCAGTGGATGTAGAAAGATGATGAGTTCAAGTTTGAACATGGGCATTGCAAGTAGAGATGTGAGTGAAGAGTAAGGGGATGGGATGGAATACACCCAGAATTGTGCATGAAGTATTGAAGGTATTGAAGGCCTGAGTACTACAGTAGGAATGAAAATGATCTGATGCCTATTAAAGAGTACAGAAAGGTAGCAGAAAGATATGCAGATTACCATAAGATGAGGCAGAACATGCTCAATGGTAAAAAAGTTATTATACTGTGTCCTAAAGATAAAACAGGGGATGAAATCTAATCTGATTGAGGGAAGATGAGGAAAGTCTCCTTTGAGGAGGTGCCATTTTGATGGGCAAAGGGAAGGAGAAGTAGACAAGAAGGCATTAGAGAGCATGATTCTGACAAAGGGCTGTGGGAAAAGGTTTGAGTGGATACATCTGAACAAGGCCAACTCACTTTGTTTAGCCAACATGTGGACTTTTTAACTGATTCACTAACTATTTCAAAATTTGAGTGGAGATAAAAAGTGAGATCCTGGTAGGAGTGCCCTTTCCTTTGCAAATGAATGCCCAGGCGCTTCCTTACCTGACAACCTGCAGGATCAGGAGCTTCCTATGGCCACTTGCTAAAACAAGCCCTCCTGGGTAGAGGAAGTGATTGCATGGGATTTGCTTGTGGATTGTTTCTTTAGCACTTTCCTTTGGTCAGCCTTGCCTGCCTGGGTCTGCAAGCATTTGGAGATAGGTTATAAAAGCTCATCTATGTATTCCAGAGATAATTCAGGGAAGGTTATATAGGAACTTTCCTTTAAAAGGAACCAACAGTTCTTTAAGGCCACAGGGTACTTAGGGAGAAGAGAGATGCAGGAAAGGAGTGGGTGATGTCATATCACAATGTTTATTTGCATACATTATTGAAGGCATTTCAAACACATTTCACAAGGCAGTGGATTCTGAGGTATTTATCTCTTGAACAACAATATGGAGCTTATGTTCAGACAGTTCCATTTTAGACATTGGAAATCTGAAATCTAACTCTTAATTATCATGTAGAAGATTAGAAAGCAATAGGAGTGTATTTCTGATCTTGTTTGAAGGAAAGGTAGATGTTTTGTGCTTTTGAAAACTGTCCCATTTTTGTTACTGGGCATTGAACCCAGGGCACTTGAGAGCTACATCACTTGTTCATTATTATTATTGTTATCTTTATTAGAATTACTCATAGAAGTTGTAGTGGTAGTATTGAGACAGAGTCTCTCTAAGTTGCTTAGGACCCTGCTAAATCTCAGAGGTTGGCCTCAATCTTGTGATCCTTCTGCCTCAGCCTCCAAGGTTGCTGAGATTACAGGCACATGCACCACTCTGCCAGACCAAAGACTATCTTTTTAGACTTTGAGAATCCTTCATTGAACACTGGGATTGGGAGTGTGCCTCTACTTAGAGCACTACAGATTTATGAGTCAGGGAAACCTGTTTCTTGTCCTCTTTCTGACTTGTGGGCCAGGAATCCTGCCGCCTGTGTGAAAGGGAATGCCAGTGTGGCACTCTCCTGAGAGACTCAGAAGTGTTGGCTCTATATGCAACCTGACAAGAATCACCCCCATATATCCCTCACCTTTGCCAGGGTACTGAATTTTCACCAATCCCACATTCAGGGTAAAATTTGGAAAACCCAGCTCAGAGCTTTTTAATAAGCTGTGACAGAATATTTTAACAGCAGATTCTAAGCTATAAAGGGCAGGTCAGTAATGAAAGATGTGAACAATTAATTTTAAAATGTGTATATGTGCTTTCTGTGTTTATAACTAAGAGTATCCACTATAAAAAACAATTAAAAAAATAAAGAAAGAGTCCCTTCCTGGGTTCCCATTTTGCCTGAACACAAAATTTTCTTTAATTTAGGAGGGGGAGAAAGTTGAAGAGATATTTAGAATAGAAGTTGTTACAAACTTGAGTTTTCCACTCAATATTAATACTTCTTTTCCTTATAAGTTGCTAAAAATTGCAAGGGCCAAACATGCTGTTCCAGGTGAGTTTTTGGAAATAAATTTGTAAACATAGAACTTCTAAAGAATGTTCTTTCTCTCAGTCTTGCAGAGGCTTAAGATGGTGGAGTCTTCCTCATATTTGATAAACATATTGGTTTACAAAGGGTGTTCATATGGACTGGGCTGCACACACTTTTAGAGGTAGACATTTTTATTGAGACAGAAATGGTGTACTTATGTCAGCTGCCCAAAAGTGCAACAATGAGCTCGTGAAGTGTTTTGTATATTTTAATTTCACTATGAAAACTGGACATTTTTAGGAAAATATAAAACTTAAGAAAATACATTATAAACCAATTACACAATGAACTGATTTACTTGAAATAAATTCAAAAGTAAAAATATCAACAGATTTTCCCTGGTAGGATACAAAAGTCACCTGAATATTTTTAAATTATAATAAAGTTCTTATTCTGTGATAAAAAAAAGAAAAAGAAAAAAGACATCCAGGGCATTGGGTTAAAAAAAACAATGAAGACTTAGTTGCTTTACCTTGCAGAACCCTCTGTATTAGGAGAGTATTATTATTCACTTATATGCTAGAATCTTGCAGTGGAATCACTTCTATCTTGTGGATATTGGTAAATTTTTTCTTTCATACCAAAAGACTGTTCCTCACCCACTCATGTTTTTATTGTTTAAGTATCTGAGTTTAGGTAGGACAAATCCTAGGTACAGAAATGAAGCAGGTGTAGACAGAGTGCAAACTCCCCCTGCCTGATTCTAGACTTGTCTCATCCACCCTGCATCCCATATCCCCAGTGTGTTTTATTTCAAGCTGGTTGAAGTTCTTTGGCTTTCACAAAATTTAGCACATAGCATTTTGCCTGATGATCTGGCATACTTCAGTAGACTGTGGGCCCTCAATACTGCAACTGCATTCTGTTCCCCATGGTGTCTCCCAACATCTAGCTTGTTGGCTGGAGTGCAAATGATACCAGCAATTGTCAGTGACTCTCTAAATCATAAGATGCCAAAGAATTCATAAAGAGATATCAAAAAATGTAAGCATTAAAAAAAGATTAAATCTGTTTACCCTTTGAATTGGTCATTTTGTTTGTCAAAATTATATATACCAAGTACCATCTCTGTGCCAGAAGCCTGGTGTACATGGTGAAATTTAGGGTCTCACAGGAAGAATGGTAAACTAAAGTGATTCTAATTGCTATCTTGCTTCTCTTGCTTACTACTGGAGATAGGGTATCATAATGTGACTATGTCCTGGGAGCAATTGCTTGAGAGTTTCCTTAACATGACTCCCAAAGCACAGAAATCAAAGCAAGAATCAATAAATGAGATGGATTCAAACTAAAAAGCTTGTTCTCAGCAAAGGATATAATCAGTAATGTGAAAAGGAGCATACAGAGCACTAATCTACAAAATTTAAAAAGAACTTACAAAACATTACACCAAAAGTACAAAAAATCCAATCAATAAAGGGGCCAAGGAACTGGACAGACTCTTTACAGAGGAAGAGATACAGGTGATTAATAAATACATGAAAAGTGTTCAAAATCTCTAGTAATTAGAGAAGTGCAAATTAAAACATCTGTTAGATTTCTTCTTACTCCAATAAGAATTACTGTTTACAAGAACACAAACGATAATAGATTTTGGTGTGGATATGGGGAAAAAAGTACACTCATACATTGCTGGTGGAGTTGCAAATTATTACAGCCCCTCTGGAAAGCAGTATAGAGTCCTCAGAAAACTTGGAATGGACCCACATTTTGACCCAGCTATCCTACACCTCGGTTTATACCCAAAGGAATTCACATTAGCATACTACAGTAATGCAGTCACATCAATGTTTATAGGAGCTCAATTCACAATAGCTAGATTGTAGAACCAACCTATATGCTATTCAACAGATGAATGGTTAAAGAAAACATGGAATATTATTCAGCCATAAAGAATAATAATATGGCATTTGCAGATAAATGTTTGGAAATGGAGAAAATCATTCTAAGTGAAACAAGCCTATCCCAGTAAACCAAAGGCTGAATGCTTTCTCTGAAAGTGGAAGATGATACATAATAGTGGTGGGAGGTGAGGAAAGAATGGAGGAAAATTAGATTACATAAAGGGAAATGAGAGGGTTTAGGGGGCAGTGATATGAAAGGTGGTGGAATGAGTCAGACTTCATTACACTATGTATACGTATGATTATATGTATGGTATGAATATGCATTGCATATAATCATAGAAATGAAAATTTGTGCACCATTTCTGTACAATGAATTAAAATGCAGTCTATAAAGATAAAAAATAAATTAAAAAATTAATGAAGACTTAGTTGCTTTATCTTGCCAAACTCTCTGGATTAGGAGAGTATTATTTATTATTTACTTACATGCTAGAATATTGCAGTAATATCACTTTGTATCATGTGGATATTGGTAATTTTTTATTTGATGCCAAAACATTGTTGCTCATCAACCCACATTATTATTGTTTGAATATGTGAATACAGGCAGGACAGATCCTAGGAACAGGAATGAAGAAGGGTTAGACAGTGCAAACTCCAGCTACTGAAATCTAGAGTTGTTTCATCCACCCTGCATCCTGTGTCCCCAGTGCAGTTCATTTCAAACTGGTTCCAGTTCTTTGCCTCCCATAACATTTAGCACTTAGTATTTTGCCTACTGATCTGGCAAACTTCAGTAGACTGTGGGGGCTCAAGACTGGAACTGTATTGTATTACCCAAAGTGTCTCCCAGTATCTAGCTTGCTGACTGCAGTACAGATGTTGTCAGTAATTGTCAATGACTATCTAGATGAAAGATACCAAAGAATTCATAAAGAGATGTTAACAAAAGGTTAGGGTTTAAAAAATCAGTTCTGCTTACCTTTTGACTTGGTCAGTTTTCTTGTCAAAATTATACATGCCAAGTACCATCTTTGTGCCAGAAGTATGTAAACAATGAGATTTAGGGTTTTATTGTAAAATGGTCAGCTAAAGAGATTCTAATTGCTATTTCACTTCTCTGGCTTACTACTGGATTTGGGGTAAGCTATCATGATGTGACTATGTCTCAGAAGAAATCGGGTTCCTTTCTTTCCCCTGGCTCTTATTCCTATCACATAAAATCAAACTTTTGTCACAAACAGCAAGACATTGATTTTTAACCACTTTAACTTAGGAAAAGAAGCAAAAACTACTACTTTTAAGTAAAATCAGCAATGAGCAAATCTAGTTCTTTAAAAAAGGCTTAGCCTGGGCATCATAATCTTTCATGAAAATTATATGTACCAAGTACATTCTCTGTTTAGAAGGACAATATACACAATAAGATTTAGGGTCTTATTGGAAAATGGTGACAAAAGGCCTTATTGTCTGAAAGGCTCAAGGTTAGAACAGCAAAACTCTGGGAATAAGTAGAGCAGAAAGGACTTATGTGGCTACAGTGAGCACCTGGGGTCAGGACCCAGAGCTTCTGTGGAATTCAGCAAGTATTTGTAAACAATGAATGGACTCTCATTTCCCACCTTACTGGGAATTCTGACCATGATTGAAATATGGTTTGGTGACATCCTAGAAAAGGTTTGGGGAATGACTGGAATAATGCTAAATTTCTCATCCAGTAATCCCAAAAATAAGTATTATTCATGTCCATGGCTGTTCTACACATTGTCAGGATCTCTGGGAGTTGGGATGGATGTACCCAGGGATTCTGAAAATTAGGATCCAATCACCTGGATTTTGTATTAAAATGAAGATTGCTGAGTCCTTGGTTATTTGATAGGGTCTGCATAAACATTTCATTCAAGTGCCTAATAATGTCCTTGGTTCAGGGATGATATTTTGTTAACCACTGAAGGCCAATTGTTCCTAGTTAACATTTAGAAATCTGCAGAATACTTTGCACTGTGTGTGGTAGGGGTGATATTGATGATTGGCCCAGGGGTGATCTATCACTGAGATGCATCCTCAGCCCTTTTTATTTTGAGACAGTGTCTTGTTACATTGCTGAGTCTGGACTTGAACTTGTGATCCTCTTGTCCTAGTCCTGATTTAATAGGATTTTAGTCCTGTTTCACTGTACCTGGATTTATTACTGCATTGAAAGATTGTTTGCTTGAGAGTTTTGATTGTAGTTTTACCAAACAATACTGGATTTTCTCTTGGTGACATTCAAAGGCAGTTATGCCCCCACAGTCTAAATGGCTGATGGGTTATATGAACTTGGGCCCTCTTTTTTTGGTTGGATCATGAAACTATGGGAAAACAACTTTGCACCTTTTAAATATTATTATTCTTCCAGTGAAAAGGATAGCTAAACAGAGAATTTTTAAATTAATAAACAAAAAATATGATATGAGGAAGATTTTCCAAAATGAGACATTGCAATTGATGGATTTTCACTATTCAGATTATGATTATGTCCCCACTAAATTTATAAAAGTAAACTCCTCTCAAAATAACAAACCTCTTTCACATATGCTACTAATGTACTCATAAAGGAAACAAAATAGACTCAGTCTGCAAAAAAATTTAAGTGATGCTGGTAGGTTTCCTGTTGTGATCTTTGTATAGGTAGGCTGGAAACCTGAATGTGACAGCTGACAGAGCTGAGGAATTTATGCACATGACCATTCATGTACATTAATTGTTCATTCATCTACAATCATTATAGCAGGCTATAGCAGATATTAAAGAATTCCAAATAGGGAGAAAAGGCACTAGGTTTTCTGGAAGAGGTAGGCTTTTGAACTGAGAAATATTTTATAAAGAGTTAGATGCACAGATAAAGACACCGTCCTAAGTGTTGAATGTCAAGTTTCCAGATTTACAAATAAAATAAAATGTCTTTTTCCATTGGATAATTTGGTATTTTGAGCTTACATGTTTGTTCCATTCCAACTTTTCAAATAGATTTTTATCAAATTTGAAATGCACATAGTAGGTACAGATACATGTTGAAAGCGGTGGAATTCATTTAATTTTGCATTTGAGATTGTGTGCTGTAATTTTTAGTTTGACAAATCTAAGCCAGCAAATATCTGCAATGCTCTGAAGCAGTGACTGTGAGAGATATACAACATGTGAATTAGCAGGAGAGTAAACAAAGTGTGCAGGGACTGAGTGGTCCATTACATCCAGGGATTGGACAGATTCTGAGGAAGAAGTGCTGCCTGAGCTGGGCTGGGAGAAGGGATGGGATTTTGATAGAGAGAAAAGCATATTTTAGAGCTTAATAGTTTTTCCTACTTTGGATAGGGAAACATAGTCAGGAAGAGACCTGGTGATAGATGAATTCTGAAAAGGAGGTGTGGGCCTTGAAGAATTCCACCTTAAAATGTTTTTATACCTTCAAGAATGATATCCATGTAAAGGAAGAACTCAATAGAAAGTGGAAGGAACAGGAAGATAGGAGAAAATTATTATACTACTTCAAATACTGAAAAGAGAGTGGACATAGGAATCAATTTTGAAGACACTTCAGAGGCAAGATTAAGAAGAACTTGAGTTTAGCTTGAGGAATAAGCAAACAGTAAAAATGAGGAAGAGGCAAACTGACTATGAGACTGGCAATATTTTAGTAACAATAGCTAATGTGAGTTGAAGGCTTCCTGTATGCCAGTCTGGACCACACATCATGATATTTCATTTAATGTTACCAGTAGTACTATTTTAAAGTTGAGGTACCTAAGGCACAGAGATATTGTCCAGTTTACTCAAGATCACACACTAGTGTCAGAGCCTGATTAAAATTTAGTTTGCAATTTCCACCGCTACTATCACTGACTTAGAGCACCAGAGAAGAGTAACTCTCTTGGAAAAGAAGCAGTGGTTGGGGACCCTGAAAATGGAAATGGTTGTCAGGTTGAGGTATGGCTATGGAGAAAAGTAGGCTGAGAACAGAAGTCTGGTCTATGCTGCAATTTAAGAAGGACTGTGATCCCCCTTCATTCCCTCCTGTCCCCCACTCCCCCACACAACACATTGTCTTTAGTCAGGAACTGATCTGCTTTTCTATCAAGTGCATTTTCTTATTGGTTTCTTAAGGTTGCCCCAGGTTATCTCAGCCAGCCATCTCAAACATCCTTCTGATGTTACAGGGTTGATTTGACAATTCATACTCTGTAGATTAGATGCTGAAGGACAGGAAATGGGAGAGAATAAAGTCCAGAAACAAATGGGTTCTGACCTGAAGCACTGGGTTCCAGCTTTGCTTGGGACTTCTGTCAGGCATATGTCCCCAACATTAGCTACTTTTCTGGATCATATGTTGGAATTCTTATATTCAGTATTATTTGTACTTTTATTACTCCCATTTCTATAAAATACTCATTATGTGAAGGAAAAATCAGGGGTATAGGAAAGAGCCAATAAAAAGGACTAAGAAATGCCAGGAAAGCCAGGCTAATTGAGAACTGTGACAACTGAGTGTATCCAAATAAAGAGTTAGAGGCAGAAGTCAGTGATCTCTTTAAAACAACAGATAAGACTAATAAAACAAAACGGGATTCATTTTTTATTTTTATTTTTATTGTAAACAAATGTGATACATACATTTGTACATGAAGTCATTTTTTAAAATAATTTTTAGATGTTGATGGATCTTCATTTTATTCATTTATTTAAATGTGGTGCTGAGAATCAAATCCAGTGTCTCACATATACTAGGCAGAAATGCTGTACCACTGAGATACAACCCTAGCCCCAGAAAGGGGATTCTATTGAAAATACCAACAAGATGGACAAAAACCCTAAACAGAATATTTTAAAAACCCTAACAAAGAAAATTCAATGCCTGCTGTCTTCCATTGTTCACTCCAAGTCAATGGAAATAGTGGCTAGGAGCATAAATACAAGACTAAAGTATAGGTGAATAATTTGAAAACACAAGTAAAGTAGATAATGTTTTAGAAAAAATTAAAATTTTAAAGCACAAGAAAAGAAAAAGAACCTTGAATATACCAAAAAACACTGAATAAATTGAACCAGTAATTAAGACAGCCCCTAACACCTTCCAAAGTAAGAAGTTGGGCAACTTAGTACTGATAAATTTTAGTCAGAGCTTAAAATTAGGTGTTGCTGCTTATTAGCTGTGACTTTTGTGTAATCAGAACTTTAACTGCCTGCTAATTTGTGGCCCCTAGATATCAATTGAAATGACAGCCCTTGATAAGCAAGAAAGCACAGATATAAATAATGTACTGAAATAGTCTGAAAAGTGCAAAAATATATTTATTTTCTGTACAGATATTTATTGTACTTCTAACAAGTGACAGGCTTTTTAGTTTTATATTTAATGCTGACATTTAATATTCAAACTTACTCTGGACTAAATAGTATTTAAGCTACAAAACAGTATAGAAAATCATTTTGACATATATGATCCTAGGCAATAAAACATCTAGGTGCAAACAGTCAGGTATTAACATGAGGACTTTTCTTCAACTTGTTCAGTTGGGAGCACAGATGATGGATTTTCTTGAGACCTGACACTTGTCACTGAAACATATCTTTTTATCTTGTTATTTATCATCATAGTTGCTAGCAATACAGAAATTAACTGTACAATAAGTTTTTTTTTTCTTATGAGTCATCTTTCTATTAAGTTTGATATTATTTATCAATGAAAATATTTTTTCAGGACCTGAGGTTTAGATCTCAGTTGTATAGGGCTTCTATAGCATGTATGGGTCACTGGGTTCAATTCTCAGCACCACATATAAACAAATAAAGGTCCACTGAAAATTAAAACAATAAACTATTTGTGCAAAATGAAACTAAATACATTCTGCTGTTATGTCTAAGTAGAACCAATAAAAATAATTTAAAAATACATTTTCAACTCTACAAGAGATACTTGTTCTAAACACTTCAAGATAAACAATCCTCATTTTTAGTTTAGGAGAAAAGATATGCACTAACATCTTTATAGTGCTCTGGAAAACTGATGACAAAATCCAAAATACAGTATTAGAAATTACAGATTTATAAAGAGTCCGTTTTAGTTTTTTTTCTTAATATTTAAAGCAGATCAGTATTTCTAGATAGCCTACAACCTTTTAAAAACAGTATTTGAATATGCTTTAGTAACATATAAATTATATACTTTTTTTCTAGTAGCCTGTCATATAGAACAATCAAGTACATTTTATGGGCTTTATTCTTCTTGCTGTAGTCAATCTTGTAATTGTCATCTGTAAATCATTCTATACAATGAATTTGCAATTGATGATGCATCACAGGGGTTATGAGAGAACAAACTACTGTGGTCTGTTTGAGAATGTAAGGAACCCCATTTTTCCCAGGGTATTTATAATAATTATTTTAATTTTTTTTGCCCCCTGCAGTTTCCCACAGTGCTTAACAGTCACATGTCAGTGCCAATTGTGTCTGGACAGAGCTGCTTCTCCAGTACTGCTTTCTTTAAGCTCTCAGAAATTCTGATGAAGTCTGGCTGAAATTAAAGTCTGATTAACTGATCAATTTGTCCCCCAGGCTAGTTTACCTGTGTCAAAAGGACATTGTGAAACCCTCTGTCCATTTGGTTTGTACTTTTCATAAAACGGACAGTACACATTTATGTCAGCATATTAAAAACTGTTTTTATATATTCAAGTATATATAATACTCCATTTTGTATTATGTGAACTTTAATGTTTTTGTTTTTATATGTTCTTACCTCTTAAGCATTGAACACTGTTGACAGTGAAGAACTTTTCTTAATGTTTTCAGTGGAAATAATAAGGATATGAGCTTTTTTCTCTTTAATTTTGCATATGCTGTACACACTATAACCAGCTGTGCCTTCCTTTGCAGTTTTATGTAGAAGATTTATATACTTTTACTCTTAAGAGAAAATATTTGAAAGACAAAAATTAGTATCAAAGAACTCTCTAGTAAAATTTCATTATTTTTTCCAATAGGCAAAATATGAAAGCATATTCATATCACTTTTTCCTTTTAGTTTTTGATTGAATAAGAAATGCCTTAGAGTATATTTTGAATTAAAATTACTAAATGTATTATCCAAGTAACATTTTTATAAGAGTAAAATAACCCATATTTAGACAATAAACATTCATAAATAAAAAATGTTATGAAGAGCATTTTTTAAACTTTGAAACCACTTAGATATTCATATCTTTTCTCCTCCATAATAAAAATCTGAAATGGATAGTCAGCAATCCATAGCATCCAGACTGCTATACTTTCTAGTTGAGCATATTATTTCAAAAGATTAGCCCTATTTCTTCCTATAGAAAAATCACACCACTTGATATATTTACTGTATCAATAGGTAATGGGTTTCTCTAAATACCTGCAACAATACTTAACATTTAAAAATCTAATGTTTTGAAAACTCACTGGTGATGAACACAAACAATAAAGAAGTGATTTTGTAACATTTTTGTGAGGATAGTCACAATTTTTGATGGATCAAAAAATGTATTATAATACAAATATCAAACTAGATAGTGAAGTCATTGCTTGTAGAAACTGAGACATGATAAAATGCTTTATATTTTACTAAATTGATGGTAACATTAGAAGAAAACCTGGCAAAAATCCTTCAGGAATCACATCACTGTGGAACTACCAGCAGATACAGCAAAGAGATTCTTTTGTATAGTAGAGTTTAGAACAGTGATAAAACATTTTATGTTCTTTAAAAAAAATCATGAGGCACCATTACAGTGGCACCAAACCTATACATGAAATAGGAATGTTCCAAAGTAGATAAATGAACTAGAAAGTGCCCATTGAAGATTAGGTTAACTGTAATCCTTAACTACAAAGTAATAGAAACCAACTTGAATTGTGAATAACTAGCAGATCAAAACAGGCATTAAATGGCAGAAATTATGAAAAGACTAAAAAGTGAACTTTATGAAAATATATTACTTGAATTTTCAGAAACTAAAATTAGGTTTAGTTAGAAATATAGATTTTCAATTGGAATCAAGCTTCTCTCTTGTGTGGAGACACAGGTTTATAGGGGAAAAAAATCAACAACACCAGTATACTGTAACTGCAAAGTAATGGGACTGGCTCCAAAATCTACAAACAGACACTACTGGCACTCCTTCATATGTTAAGTCTTTACTAAAGTAAAAGTAGCTGATTCAGGGCAGTGACAATTACTGAAAGTGAAATGTGTGAGCTAGAAGCTAAAATGGGTTTTTGAGAATGCTTCCCTCCACCTCTTTCTTGATTAGGACAGCTGTGGAGAAGAAGCTGAGAGTTGCCTGGGGCCACTGAGCTCATTGAAGGTAGAACAGTGATGGGTTTTCCAATTTCATTTCTGCAAGGCCTAGTTGTATTTAACTACTGGTCCAAAACTGCTAGAAAAAGAAATATCACTAAAAATTGTAGGGTAAGGGCTGCTGGGGTTATAACTCAGTGTATAACTCAGTAGGGAAGTAGAGTACTTTCCTAGCATGTGTGAGGCACTGGGTTAAGCATACACATATGTGTAAGAATACATAAAAATACAGGATTCTTAGAGAAACTAAAATAAATCAATGGGCAAGAATTTCAACTAAAATTTTAATATATTTTTAAATTTAAAAGCTGATTGGAAATATTGAAATGAACAGAAATCTTATTCTTGGTATCTTTCTTCCTCAAAATATTTTAATTACACTTTAGATTCACTTACTAGAAATGGGAAAATTAAATTTTGTTAGATCAAAATCCTCTATGCATGGACTACTTTAGAAATGGAGAACAACTCTCAGAGCACTGCCTCATGTTGTGTGTTTTCTTAAAATAAGTACTTTAATCCAAATAGACTCCAAAGGGCAGCAAATCCCCCACCTTCCTTTAATGTTTGCTTGATCAGAGTTAAAGTCTTAAGGCTGAAGTTTTTTAGAACCATACAACTTGAAATTCTGTACATGTCTTCTCTGTGATTGCAAATCTTTATTCACTTTCATATATCTATGACTTTTACTGTGATATTATTTTTGTGGAATAAATACTTTGTGATGAGAGGTGTTTAGAGGAAGTATGTTGGTTTTCTTCCATTTACTTGGAATAACCCAAACTTTACTTTTTCCATATGGAAACAAGTTTGGAAATGTATCTTTCTATATACCCTTAAATATGGCACATCAAAAAAACACCTTAAATACAGATATATAAAGAAGTACATATAAATATTGAGTTTGAGTTCAATAGAGTGGAGTGGGTTTAAAAAATGGTCCCTTGATCATTTGAACCTTAAATTCTATCAACTGCTTTGTACTGAGAAAGGAGAAGTGATGCAGAAGAAAAACCCATGAATCATTGTTCTTCCTTTAGACTACTTTTTTGGTAAAGAAGATTGTGAACTGCCAGGTTTGGTGACAGAGGTTACTAGTCTCCCCAATCTCACTTCCAGGCTGACCTATTTCTGACTTTCATGGATGAGATAAAAAATGTTTCCATCTGTGTCTGACACAGGAAGACTGGTGTGCATGTAGGGGAGGAGAGGCAGGAGAAAATAATAGAACACAGGAGACAGAGACTGACAGGTTTAATACCTCTACAGTGCCACAAATTGTCACTAACAGACAACTGTTAGTCACACATTTTATAATGTATTCTTGTAGGTAGAGTAGGAAATCTTTCACTTTGTGGAGAAACAAACATTTGTAAATAAATTGTTACAGGTACCTCTACTCAAGAATGGAACAGATTTGTTTAGTCCAGTTTATACATAAAATATTTTAACTCAAACAAATTTACAAAATTCCCTTTTATGCTTAAATATGCACAGGCACTTTCCCCCCACATGCACACTTCCTTTCTTTACATTATATGAGACTGTAGGACCCTGACCACAGGGTTGACACTGGAGAACACAGCATAATTACTACCCTCTTCCAGATGAGTCAGGTCCCTAAGATTGTCTTTTATTTCACTAGATGACATAAGTTCAGTAAGTGACAGCAAGTATTTTTAAGTTACTTATCATGTATAAGTGCTCCAAACTTTTATCAGAACTTACCTTTTCTGTCCTCTGAATAACATTAAGAAGAAAATACTATCATATGACATTCTGTAGATGAAGAAATGGAGGTTGAGAGTGGTTATCTAACTGGTTCAAGGACACTGCATTGACTAGATTTCAAAACCTGCATTGAATATAGATGGCATGATCTTAACCTATATGTACTTCAAAAGAATGTAAACTTATAACCTGCATCTTTGCACAGAACACTACCTGACCTAATATAAATCTTAAACACATTTGCTATATCATCATTTTCCTGAGAGAACAGATTATTGGTCCTTATAAATCTGGCCCTACATAGACTTCTCACATAGTAACATTTTTTCCACTCCTTCTCCCACAGTGGTGTGTGCTTAGAATATCTTGATTGTGTGTTAGTTCTTAAGTTTCTAAAGTTGCACATTTTGATGTGTTAGGAAGAAGTTTATCTTCTAATTCTAACCTATTTTTGACTTCTGCATTTGCCTTTGGTTCCATCAGATAGAGAAGACAAAATAATTTAATGAAATTGACAAATTTTACTTAGGACTCGGATTTTTTTTATGTAGGCGTGTCTTCATACAATCAGCACATACTACCATTTCCCTAACATGTATCAGGTACTAGGGACAGGTGAGTGAGACATAATACTTTCCTTCATGAGACTTACTATTTAAGTGAGGAAAATAAAATGTGAATAGTGTTACCACAGGATTAAGCATGAGAATGCTAATGGGATGAATGTAGTAAAATGACAGGGCATGTAACCCAGTCTATGAGTAGGACATGGGTAGGGAAGTACTTCTGGAAGAAATAATTAAATGGAGACCTGAGGAAAGAGAATAGCAAAGAGAAGAACAGAAGAAAAGAACAATCAGAGAAAAGAGAAAGTTTAAAGAACAGGTGAGAGAAGAAACATAGTAGGAACACAAAAATCAGTATTGTTGGGTTTCCCTTCACTCACAGCACAGCCTATAAATCATCACCGTATGAGATAGTAATGTAGAATTGGTGTCAACAGAGTATAAATTCAAAGGAAATATGGAGCTTCCAGATAATGGAAAAGTAATGAAGGAGTGATTGGCTAGGAGTCTTAGAAAATCAAGATGACTGGAGTGGGCCCAAAGTGATCTTTTGCTGATTTTCATTGTTTCTAGAAAAATTATGTACAAAAATCATCCAGAGGACTATGATGTCTACACTTAACATATCATCCATTCATTATCTGACAACCTCAGCTGCATACACACACAGGAAATAATACATTATGAAAGCTATACAAATGGAGTTAGTGTCAATACAGCTGGGGAAAATGACTGAAGCTTTTGTGGTTCTGTTAATCAGCACTGTTCCATGAAAGATTCAAAGAGTCACAAGTCTGTCATCATAAGAATTCTATGTTCCAATCTGAGCACAATGTAGCCATCATTTTCTAATTATGCAAGACCATTGGCAAATGCCAAACTTTTCTTAGTTCCTACAAAGTGCTATGTTATCATCCAGTCATGAGGCACATCTTTCTGCTCATCTTTTTGAGCTATCCAGGCATCTCAAATGCAGCAGGGTTAAGGTGCAAGCAGCCATTATTATTTCTACCCCTCCTATTTATCATATTTATCCTCCTATTTATCTCTCTGTCTCCCTCTCACAAATATGTATCTGTAACCTATCCCCTATATATAGTGCCTGAAGTAGTAACATGATTGAAAGTTTTTTCCAGTAAGATAATTTTTCCACTTCTCTTAGAAGCAAACAATGAAAGTCTTCCTCAACACTAAATATTAAAAATTCACCCAGGCATGGTGGAACATGCCTGTAATCCCAGCAGCTGGGGAGGCTGAGGCAGGAAGATGGTGAGTTTAAAGCCTGACTCAGCAAAGCAAGGCACAAAGCAACTCAGTGAGACCCTGTCTTTAAATAAAATAAAAATTTTAAAAGATAAAAATTTGAAGGAACTTTATATTTACTAACTTAGTAATAGTCTTTCTATCTTAGTCTAATAGCATTGCAGAAGATCAGTAAATTTGATGAGTTCAATGGATTTTCTAGATCACTGATGGAAACTTTTGACTTCAGCTAAGAATCATGATAACTGAGGGAAACTCCTATCTAACTAAACACAGAATCTAAACTTAATATCAGAAAAGAAGTTCCTGTTGTGAAGTGAACAGGAAATAGAAGAAAATACTGTAATATTCTTTAAGTCTACATTAATGCACTAAAAACTTTGGAGATTTCAAGTTTGCTATATATATTTGTTGATATTCATTACAAACACTCACACACACACACACACACACACACACAGTTTTCTCAATAACCTACTCATGAGTTATTATTGCCTCTTACCATTTTTATATGGATTACCTTGTTAATGAAAAATATAATCAATTAAAGAATCTATGTTAGAAATTTAAAAACAGAATCCAATGACATTAGAAATAATAAATTAAAATATAAATGTTTAAAATGACACAAAATGAAAATAACTAAAAAAACACACGAAAAAGCAGAGAATCAAAATGATAAACTACAAAAGAACTAACTGAAAAAGAAGGATATATCAGAGGACTCAAAGCACAAAAGCCATCTGAGAAAAAACAAATAGCTAATTGCCAGAACTAAGTCCTTGTTTATCAGTAAATACTTTAATTTTAAATGCTTACAAGTCTAAAGTTAAAATGCAAAGGTTTGAAGGATGATTAAAAAGCAGTGCATCAATATTCTATCCACAAGAGACTCAGTTTAGATACACACACACACACACACACACACACACACATACACACACACACACACAGAAGTTGAAAGTAAAAAAATAGTAAAACAGATTCCAGCCAAATAGTAACCAAAAGTGCAACAGGGTGACCTTACTTCTGTGTG
This sequence comes from Sciurus carolinensis, assembly GCF_902686445.1. Taxonomy (NCBI): domain Eukaryota; kingdom Metazoa; phylum Chordata; class Mammalia; order Rodentia; family Sciuridae; genus Sciurus; species Sciurus carolinensis. Next base: position 12,117 of record NW_025920525.1, on the reverse strand, counting down.
GAAAAAAGTGGACTAAGAAAAATTACAGGAGATAAAGGACATTATATAGGAATAAAAGTTCATTGTCTTAAGAAGATAGAGAACCACTATGATCATCTATGTACCCAATATAAGAAACCCAAAATAAAGTAAACACTGACTGACTGAAAGGAGAAACTTATGTAACATTAGGAAATTTTAATAGAATACTTACAATAAAGGGTAGGATAGCATTGCAGAAGATCAGTAAATACTTAGATGAACAAAACACTATTAATCAGACACAAGAGACATGTACAAAATTCTACCCAACAACATTCTTCACAGAATGAGAAGTAAACACAAAATATTCTCAAGTACATGCAAAATATTCTCCAGAATATATTGTTGGGTTATAAAATGAATATCAATAATTTTTGAAGAACTGAAATCATGCAAATGTCTTTCCTATCACAATAGAACAAAACTAGAAATCAATAATGGAGGAAAAGGAAAACTCACAAATATACACAACTCAGGGGCACTTGAACACTCAGCCATATCCCCAATCCTATTTTGTATTTTACTTAGAGACAGGGTCTCACCGAGTTGCCTATGCCTCACTTTTGATGAGACTGCTTTGAACTCACAATCCTCTGTCTCAGCTTTCAAACCATTGGACTTACAGGCATGCACCACTTCACCAGGATACAACATGTTCTTAACCAATAGTTAGAGAAGAAATCATAGCAGGCATTAGAAAATTCTTTGAGTCAAAAGAAAAAAATACACAACATATTTACACCTATGAAATAGTCTGAAAACAGTGGTGGGAGAGAGAATTATAGCTTCAAATGCTTACATTGAAAAAGAAAGATGTCAAATCAAATATGTAACTCTACATTTCTGGGAATAAATAAATAAATAAATAAATGAATAAACACACAAACCTGGGAGAACGAAGAAAATAATAAAGATTACTGATAAAGAAGAGTGACTCAAGAAAACCAAAAGTTGGTTCTACTGGTTAGATTAATAACATTCCTCACAGAATGAGAAGTAAACACTAAATATTCTGAAGTACATGTGAAATATTCTTCAGAACATATTTGTTGGTAAGAAGAGATTTGAACTACTAAAATGAAAAATGAAAGAGAAACATTACTATTGAATGTACAAAAACAAAAGAATTAGGGGAGAGTAGCATGAGCAACTGTATGCCAGCAAACTGCTTAACAAAGACAAAAGGGATAAATTCCTAGAAACACAGACTGCCAAAACTGATTCAAGAAGAAATAAAAATCTGAGAAGAACTATTACAAGAAAGGGGATTATATCATTAACAGAATGCCCCAACAAAGAAATGCCCAGGACCAGATCACTCCACTGGTATTCTAACAAACATTTAAGGAAGAAATATTAACGTCCCTCAAAATATTCCAAAAGAATTGAAGAAAACATTTCCTAATTCATTCTACAATGCCAGCAATACCCTGACACCAAACCTAGACAGATTGTACAAGAAAAGAAAAACTAGTTTATAACCCGTATAAAGAAAGGCAAACATCCTCAACAAAATTATAGCAGAATGAACATATCAGTATGTCCAAAGAAGTTAGATCCAATCACATTAAATCCCCCAATCAAAAAATCTGAAATGATTAAAAATCTGAAAATTTTTGAGCAAATGATGCTACAAATATTTTGGATTTCAAAACATTTCAGATATCACATTTTTGGAGTAGTGTTGGTCAACTTGTAAAGCATACACAAATATTTCAAAATTCAAACAGCACTGAAATCAGAAAAACTTCCATTCTGAGCATTTTGATAAGGGATATTCAACCTATATATATTACAACCAACTGGGATTTTCTCCAGGAATGTAAGAGTGGTTTAACATGAAAATCAATCCAAGGTAATACATATCAACAGTTAAGAAAACATGACCATTACAAATGATGGATAAAAGCATTTGAAAAACCTCAATACTCTTTCACAATAAAAATATCCAGTACACTAGGAACAGAAGGAAACTTAATCAGCACGTTAAAAAGGAAAGCCACAGCTAATGTCATAATCAATGATAAAAAGTAAAAATTGTTTCCCTAAAATCAGAAACACATCAAGGATATCCTTGTTTTTAAGTTCTAGACAAAGCAATTAGGCAAGAAAAAGAAAAGGAATCCATACTAGAAAGTAAGAAGTTAGCTAACTCTCTTTGCAGATGACATAATCTTCAATGTACTACATGCTAAAAATTACACAAAAAGTATTTTAAACCTAATAAACAAATACAGCAGTGTGGGACAATATAAAATCAAAACACAAAACAATTTGCATTTCTATATGCAGGCAATGAAAAATTTTCCAAACCAAATTAAGAAAACAATTCCACCTAAAATAACATCAAAACCAGTGAAATACTTAGGAATAAATTTAATCAATGAGGTACAAGACCTTTTCACTGAAAAATGTAAAATGTTGCTCAAATAAATCACATTAATAAATGTAAAGACAGCTCATGTTCACAGCCTGGAAAACTTAATATTATTAAGATAATTATACTACCTAAAGTGATCTACAGATTCTACTTCAGTGCAATACTTTTCAAAGTCTCAATAATATTTTCTGTCATTTTTACATTTTGAGGAATAGAAAATTTTACTTCAATATTCAAATGGAATTTCAAGGGACACAGAATAAGTATAACAACTTTGAAAAAGAGCAAATTCTGAGAACCCATACTTCCTGATTTCAAAGCTTACTATAAAGCTATTGTAAACAACACACTGAAAGTATTTGTAGGAATAGACATACGGGCACTTAGGACTAGTGGAATAGAACTGAGAGCCCATAAAGAAACCTTTCATGAAGAGCTCCATAGGGATCTGGAGAAGTGGTTTGCTTCTTCCCTTAAGTTGAATCTTGGTTGCAATATTTTTTGACACTAGAAATAAAGTAGCTCCATGTTTTGGTTCCTCTTTCCACACCCCGCTGCCACCGCACCAAGGGTGGTTTAGATAAACTAGGTGTGGAAGTTACAGACAACAGGTATGGGCTTTTCTATTCTCTAACTGCTGAGAACAAAGGAGACAGAAAATACAGCTGTTTGCGCCTTGCTGCTGTAGAAATGTGGTGGACTAACTCAGTGTCTCTGGAATGCAAATTTTCTTTCACAGTTTAGCAGTCTTTTTTGGATTTCAGAACAGTGAAATAACTAACACTTTCCTGGATTCCAAGACCTCCAGAGAACAAGATGGATGAGAGGAATTTGGGAAAAGAACACACCCTGCTTGAAAAAGGTATGAATTTCTCACTCTGCATTCAGCCAAAAAGCTCTGAAAATTAGAAGAGTGAAATCACTTTTGGTTTGTTCAAATGCATGCCATGCTAGAGTTGTTTGTGGTGGGGAAAAAAAAACCGAATGTGATTCAATGATTTGGAGTCTGTGTTCAGTTTAAGCTAGGAAGAAAACTTTCACAGAGATGATATGTTTACTATCAAAGGCAGGAAAGGATGTGGATGGCAGAGATTACTCGAGAGATCATTCTATTGCCTGTGCTCTAAAGTCAGTGACTGTCTCCTAATGCCAAATGTTTTAGCTTGACATTCATGGCCCTTCAGGATATCCTCTCCCCTTCACTTTACAGGCACCTCTTGCCATCCCATGCTCAACTCAATCTTCACTGCTGTAGATCCAAGCTTTGTGACACTCTGTTCTCCTTTTCTTGGAAGACTTTCCAGCCACTCTTTGCTACTTGAATACTTTTGTTCTTGATAAATTAAATGGTTCAAATTTTAGGGCCCAGTGTTTGTGAAAATTACCTCCTTTATTAATCATTGTCCCACCATGTTCTTCCACAGCACTATTCAGGCCATCTTTATAGCAGGGACCTGCACAGAGTGATAATTATTTATGTGCTATGACATACTGCAAAGTCCAAAGATGACCACACTGAAATGTATCCTTGTTCCACTAAATAAGGGCTAAAAGCAGTCCACCAGCAATAGCTGGGGTCCTAAGATCGCTGCCTAACCAATGAGATGCTGTCACAGTGATGTTCTACAACTCACAAAACGTATGGTTTTCTCCTGAAAAACATAACTTTGGAACCCTGAGTTGTTGTGTGAGTATTTGGGCTATCCCCAATCTGTCATGTTGCACAGACCACATGCAGATAGGGAAGATGTCTGAAAAGACCTACTTTCTCCACACCAGCTATATAAGTACTTCTGGCCATGTGTGGTTGAACCAGCCTTTGAGAGACCTCTGTCCAGTAACATCATGAGAGACCTCAAGCTGGAGTTACCTAGTTGGGATGCTATCATATTCCTGAAATGTGAAAGATAATAAATGATGATTGTTCCTTTCAGTCACTAAGTTTTAAAGTGATTTGTTATATGGCCATAGTAATAAAAACAAAGATACATCTTCATGGTAAAAAAAAAAAAAAGAAAGAAACCTTTACAACTGATCAACAATTTTTTGAAAAATAGTTTACTTACATCAGTGATCAACTATTTTTGACAAGGGTGTTAATATCATTCAATGGAAAAGGACAGTATTTTCAACAAATGACTGAAACAAATGGTTATGGAAAAATGGATATTCATATGCGAAAGAATGAAGTTGGGCTGGGTATGGTAGTGCATGCCTGTAACACAAGCAACTGGGAAAGCTAAAGCAGGAGGATTCCAAGTTTAAAGGTAACCCCAGCAGCTTACCAAAACCCTAAGCCACTCAATGAGAGTCTGTCTCCATGTAAAATTTAAAGAGGGCTGGGCCTGGGTTGAGGCTCTGTGATAAATCACCCCTGGGTTCAAATACTAGTACCAAAACACTAAAATAATGAAGTTGGACCATAATTTTATGCCACAAACAAAAATTAACTCAAAATGGATGATGGCCTTAAATGTAAGATCTAAAACAATAAGCACCTTAAAAAATAAAGGAGCAAATATTTATGATCCAGAGAACTGGCAATAATTTGCTAAATATGACACCAAAGTCACAGGCAAAATAAATAAAAAAATAAATAGGACTTTTTTAAAATTAATACCTTGTGCATCACAAAGTAACTTCAAGAAAGTGAAAGAAAACCCACAGAGTAAGAGGAAATAATTACAAGGAACATAACTTATAATGGTATGATGTCCAGGATCCATAAAGAATTCTAGCAACTCAACAATCAAAAGACAATCCTACTTTTAAAATAGGCAAAGTACTTAAAGATAACTTCTTTAAAGCAGATATACAAATGAACAAAGTACACATGAAAAGCTGCCAAACATCAGTAAACTTTAGGTAAAGGTATATTAAAGTTACAATGAGTTACCACTTCACCCCTATTAGGATTAAATTAATAATAAAGGGACAATAGTAAGTATTAGTGAGGATGAAGAGACACAGAAATCCTTGTGCATTACTACTGGGAATGTAAAATAGTACAAGTTCTATAGAAACCATTTGTTGACTCCACATGAAGTTAAACAGAATTGTATTCCACTTCTGGGTGTATATGTTATACCCCAAAGAATTTAAAACAGGGACTTATATAGATATTTGTACACCAACATTCCATATAGGCATTAGGCACACAGCTAAAAGGCAGAAATGACCCAGTGTTCATCAATAGATGAAAGGATAAATAAAATGCATATATTTATAAAAGAGAATTATTCAGTCATAAAAGAAATGAAGTTTAGAATTATGCTAAACATGAACATGCCATGAAAATATGCCAAATGAAATAAGCCACATATGACAGAAAAATACATTATGAATCATCTTACATGAACTATCCAGAATAAGCAGTCATAGAAATAGAGTAGATTAAAGTTATCAGGGCTGGAGACAGAAGGAAAAAGGAATATTAAAAAATGACTTCAATTTCTGTGTGGAATGATGAAAGATTATGGAAATAGTGGCAAAAGTTGTACAACTTTGAGAATGTCACTAATGCCACTGAACTTTACCCTGTCTAACTGTTAAAATATTGCCACTTAAACATCATATAGAAGTAAAGAAAAATACCCATATGAATTGTTCCAATAATAGATAATTATAACAATAAATATTCTTTCAAACCTAATTTGATAAAACTTCAGAAAAGAGCCACTGTTCACCCATAGTGACATATTCTGCATGTGTAACCAACACTGCTTGGGAGGAAGGAGGAGACATCTTTTCTTACCTTTAAGAACCTCGTCAGTTTAAGAGAATTTGTAAGTATTCAATGTTCAAATATTTCTGAGTTTTATTACCTTCACTGCAGTTTTCAGGACCTGAATGATGCTCAAGTATCAATAAACAAATAAAAACAACCCAACACTTTTTTGATTGCCAAATTTCTCAAGGAAATGAAGAAACATCCCCAGAACATCCTAGGAACAAGAATTTTTTTGTACAACTGGATGTGTTTCTTCACCATTAGTATGTAAGAATCAAACTTACAACAAAATTTTGACCAAAATTGCAACAAACCAATTATATACCCAGTGGAATGGCAAACTTAAGAGTGCTGCTATATAAAATGACAGTAGAGATTACTAAATAATTGTTCAGCACTAATACAAAGGAGCTATCAATTTTGACAGTGACCTCATGGTCTTACAAAGGAATCATAAAAGAAAATTATCCCATTTTCATAGTTGTCTTCCACAGAAACAAAATATGACCCAACAAAATCACACTTAATACAACATGGAGATTCTGTTATTACAAACTTAAAAAATGGAGAAATTTCCTAATAATATTTATAACTTGCAAAGTACAATATTAACTACTGTTAGAAATAACAGCATTTGGGCAAATTCTATTCTGAGTCACCTGCTGGAGACTTGAAGCTCAATGTCAGGTACCTTTCATGAATCAGGCTACTGAAGATTGGGAGGTTTGAATACTATATATCTGTTATAGTGTAGATTTTCTTTTTTCTACTTATTGAATAATTTTAAGTTTTTATTTCTTTACTTTTCTTGATCTCTTTTCCTTTTGTTTACATGTTCCCTCAGAGTGTCTTTCTCCCTTTTTTCATGCAACAATCAACTTCTTTTGATTATACTCTCACTCTTTCTATTACATATAACTTCTATATATTCTTTTCTTACCCCATTAACAGCTACATTCTACATCCCTCTGCATCCTCTTTGTCCTCCATTAGAAACTGCAGAACTTATTGCAAATCTATTTGTTGCACTGAAGATAATAATTGAACTCATTCTGTTTATTATGATGATGATGATAATGTCCTCATAGGGGCTATTTGGTCTAGGATTGCATACTGTCTGAACTGGGCACTGTTAATATTGATCTCCCCCTTAAAGGAAAGGTTTTGGAAACCTATAGGGTCACTATAAGCCTATAGGGGGGAATGTGCAATACCCCAGATTTGCACTGCTAGAGGGGAAGATACATGAACAACATGAAAAATCAAGGGAAGAAAATGATCCAAACAAATCTAGATTCCATATTAATAGAACTGAATGACTGTGTGGTAGAAGAAATGTCAGAAAGGGACTTCAAATTTGTATTATTAAGATGATTCGTGAAGCAAAAGATGAGATAAGAGAGCAAATGCAAGCAATACATGATAATGCCAATAAGCAGTTGAAAGAGCAACTGTAGGAAGCAAAAGATCATTTCTACAAAGAGAGATATTCTAAAAAAAAAAAACAAATGGAAATCCTTGAAATGAAGAAAACACTAAGCCAAATAAACAGCTCAATGGAAAGTATCACCAAAAGACTAGACCACTTGGAAGACAGAACCTCAGACAATGAAGACAAAATATTTAATCTTGAAAATAAAGTTGCCCCAACAGAGAAGATGGTAAGAAATCATGAACAGAATCTACAAGAACTATGGGGAATCATTAAAAGAACACATTTAAGAATTATCAGGATTGAGGAAGGTACAGAGATACAAACCAAAGGTATGAACAACCTATTCAATAAAATAATATCAGAAAATTTCCCAAGTCTAAAGAATGAAATGAAAAATCAATTACAAGAGGCCTACAGAATGCCAAATGCACAAAATCACAACAGATCCATACCAAAGCACATTATAATGAAAATGACTAGCATACAAAATAAAGATAGGATTTTGAAACATGCGAGAGAAAAGCACCAGATTACATATAGGGGGAAACCAATATGGATATCAGCAGATTTCTCAGCCCAGATTCTAAAAGCTAGAAGGGACTGGAAAAACATTTTAAGCTCTGAAAGAAAATGGTTGTCAACCAAGCATCCTATATCCAAAAAAACTAACCTTCATATTTGAAGATGAAAAAAAGTCCTTACATGATAAACAAAAGTTAAAAGAATTTACAAATAGAAAATAATTTAAAAATAGAATAAAATATTCTCAACAAAATATTCCTTGAGGAGGAAATAAAAAACAACAATGAAGGTCAGCAAAGGAAGAAAATACCTTAAAGAAAAATCCATTCAAAGGAGAAACAAGTCAAGATAAAAACCAAAAATAAACCCAAATGAATGGGAATACAAATCATATCTCAAAAATAACCCTGAATATTAATGGCCTAAACTCATCAATCAAAAGACATAGACTGGCAGAATGGATTAAAAAGAAAGACTCAACAATATGCTGCCTTTAAGAGATTCATCTCACAAAAAAAGACACCCACAGACTTAAGGTGAAAGGATGGGAAAAACATACAACTCGCATGGACTCAATAAAAAAGCAAGGGTTTCCATCCTTATTTCAGATAAAGTGGACTTCAAGCCAAAGATAGTCAGAGGGGATAAAGAAGGACACTTGATACTGCTTAAAGAAGCCATAAATCAGGAAGACATAATGATTATAAATATTTATGCCCCAAACAATGGTGCATCCATGTACATCAAACAAATCCTTCTCACTTTCATTAATCAAATAGACCACAACACAATAATTATGGGTGGCTTTAACACACCACTGTCACCACTGGATAGATCTTCCCAACAAAAAAACAAAGAAACCATAGAACTCATTAACACAGTCAATAACTTAGATTTAATAGACATATGTAGAATATTTCATCCATCAATGAATGAATTCACTTTCTTCTCAGCAGCACATGAAACCTTCTAGAAAATAGACCATATTTTATGCCACAAAGCAATCTTTAGGAAATGCAAAAAATTAGAGATATGGCCTTGTGTTCTATCAGATCATAATGGAATAAAATTAGAAATTAATGACAAAGTAAAAAACAGAAATTACTCCAACACCTGAAGACTAAATAATATGCTATTGAATAAACCATGGATAAAAGAAAACATCAGGGAGGAGATAAAAATTTTTTAGAGGTCAATGAGAATGATGATACAACATATCAAAATCTCCAGACACTATGAAAACAGTAATAATAAGAAAATTCATTGCATGGAGCACATTAAAGAAAAGAATAAAAACTCAACAAGTAAATGACCTAACATTCCAGCTCAAAACCCTGGAAAAAGAAAAACAGAAAAACATCAAAAGCAGTAGAAGATGGAAAATAATTAAAATCAGAGCTGAAATCAATTAAATTGAAACAAAAGAAAGAATTCAAAAAATTGACAAAACAAAATGTTGGATCTTGGAAAAAGTAAAAAATTTAGAGAAACACTTAGCCACACTAACTAAGAGAAGAAGAGAGAAATCTGAAATTACTGAAATTCATGATGAAAAAGGAAATATCATGACAGACACAACTGAGATACATAACATAATGAGAAGCTTCTTTGAAAATTTATACGCCAACAATATTGAAAATACCAAAGACTTTCAAAAGTTTCTTGAGACATATGCTCCTCCCAAACTTAACCAGGGGGACACACACAATTTAAAGAGATCAATATCAAGCAATGAAATAGAAGAAGCCATCAAAACCTACCATCCAAGAAAATCCCAGGACCAGATGGATCATCAGCCAAGTTCTACAAGATCTTCAAAGAAGAACTCTTTCCAATACTTCCCCAAGTATTCCAGGAAATTGAAAAGGAGGAAATCCTACCAAACTCATTCTATGAAGCTAATATCACACTCATACCCAAACCAGGCAAAGAGATATAAAGAAAAGAAAATTTTAGACCAATATCCTTGATGAATATAGATGAAAGCTCCTTAATAAAATACTGGCAAATCATATCCAAAAACATGTTATGAGAATTGTGCACCACAATTATGTGGGGCTCATACCTGGAACACAAGGATGGGTTAACATCTGTAAATCAATAAACATAATCCATCATGTCAATAGACTTAATGATAAAAATCATATGGTTATTTCAATTGATGCAGAAAAAGTGTTCAAGAAAACACAACACCCCTTCATGCTAAAAATACTAGAAAAAATAGGGATAGTAGGAACATACCTGAGCATTGTAAAGTCTATTTATGCTAAGCCCATGGCCAACATCTTTCTTAATGGAGAAAAATTGAAAGCATTCCCTTTAAAAATGGGAACAAGGCAGGGATGTCCTCTTTCACCATTTCTATTCAACATTGACCTTGAAATACTAGCCAGAGTAATTATACAGACTAAATAAATTAAAGGGATATGAATAGAAAAAGAGGAACTTAAACTGTTACTATTTGCTGATGACAAGATTCTATATTTAGAGGACCCAAAAACTCCTCCAGTAAACCTCTAGACCTCATCAATGAATTCAGGAAAATAGCAGGTTATAAAATCAACAAGCATAAATCTAAAGCATTTTTATATATAATCGATGAAGCATTTGAAAGGAAAATGAGGAAAACAACTCCTTCTGCAATAGTCTCAAAAGAAAAATAAAATACTTGGGAATTGATCTAACCAAAGCGGTAAAAGATCTCTACAATAAAAACTACAAAACATCGAACAAAGAAATTGAGGAAGACTTTAGAAGATGAAAAGTTCTCCCATGTTCTTGGATAGGCAGAATTAATATTATCAAAATGGCCATACTTCCAAATGCACTATACAGATTTAACACACTTACAATTAAAATCCCTATGAAATTTCTCATAGAAACAGAAAAAGAAATCATGAAATTTATCTAGAAGAACCAAAGACCCAGAATAGCCAAAGCAATCCTGGGCAGGAAGAGTGCTGCAGGAGGTATCACTACACCAGATCTTAAACTCTACTATAGGGCAATACTAACAAAAATGGCAAGGTATTGTCACCAAAATAGACAGGTAGACCAATGATACAGTAGAGAAGACAAGGAGAAAACCCACATAAGTACAGTGACCTCATACTGGAAAAGGGTGTCAAAAACTTACAATGGAGAAAAATAGCCTCTTCAATAAACAGTGCCGGAAAAACTGGAAATTCAAATGCAGTAAAATGAAATTAAGCCTCTATCTCTCACCCTGTACAAAACTCAACTGAAAATGGATCAGTATCTAGGAATCTAGACCTGAGACCCTGAAACAAATAGAAGAAAAATTAGGCCTGAATCTCCATCATGTTGGCTTAGGACCAGACATCCTTAACAAGACCCCCATAGTGCAAGAAATAAAAGCAATAATCAATAAATGGGATAGATTCATACTAAAAATTTTTTTCTCAGCATAGGAAACAATCAACAAAGTGAAAAGAGAGCCTACAGAGTGGGAGGAAAACTTATCCACACACACTTCAGACACAGCACTCATCTACAAAGTTTATAAAGAACTTTTAAAACTTTACACCCAAAATACAAAGAAACCAATCAATATATGGGCTAAAGAATTGGGCAGACACTTCACAGAAGAAGACATACAGGTGATCAACAAATATATGAAAAAGTGCTCAACATCCCTTGTAATTAGAGAAATAAAAATTAAAACCACCCTAAGATTTCATTTAACTCCAATTAGAATGGCTATTATCAAGAACACAAGCAATAATAAATGTTGGCATGGATGTGGGGAAGAAGGCACACTCATACATTGCTGGTGGAGTTGCAAATAAGCCACTCTGGAAAGCAGTATGGAGATTTCTCAGAAAGCTTGGAATGGACCCACCATTTGACCCAGTTATCGCACTCCTTGGTTTATACTCAAAAGACTTAAAATCAGCATACTACAGTGATGCAGCTACATCAATGTTCATAGCAGCTCAATTCACGATAGTAAATTGTGGAACCAAACTAGATGCCCTTCAATTGATGAATGGATAAAGAAAATGTGGT